>NC_134484.1:240149252-240411752 GCF_040206685.1 Ascaphus truei | reverse complement strand
CCCTCCCCCACAAAGCCCCCCAACCACCCTCACCCAATACCCACAGGGGAGTCCTACCAAATACCCTTGGGCCTAATACCCCCTCCCCCAGCACATACAGTACAATAATGTGCCAAATAACTATTATCCACATAGGGATAATACATTATTTGGCCATTATTAAACACATTCAATAACGTTAAAATGTAAATAAAATTGTACTAACCTCATCAATAAGAAGTCTCCGTCGCCAGCATCATCCTTGGGGTCCGTTGCCAACATTAGAAATAGCCACAACATTTCAATATCATTAACATAACACTGAACCCCTTAATCACCTTATCGGGTACTAACCTGAAAGGTAATTAAGGGGTGAAGCCATCCTGCAATGCCTACAACAGTTATGCATAACATCTTCAGTGAAATAAAAACCAATTGCCTAACCAAATTCCATTTAATCATTCAATCTGTAGGCTCACATGCCTCATAAAACATTGCATTTACAGTGTATACATGTAGCATAACATGTAAACTGCATGTACACGCTGCAAATCAATGTTAACAATACAATAATGCCACTCAAATCGCCATACATCACAAGAAGTATATTATTTAATACAATAAACTCACCATCAATGAATTACCACACATCAATTACATCCCTAAACAATTAAAATACCATCCATACCAATTACACAATGAACTAAAGCTATCCTAACAGAGAACCACTTCAAAACATAGAAAAAAGTACACCAACAAATACAATATACTAAAGCAAGGCTTTCCATATCCTATTGTACGGCCTGGAAGCCCAAAACTTACATCTGTCTAAAAATAAAATACATTTAGCACACATCAATGCATAGCCACAATGATTAACAATACAGAATTAGAAGCTTTAACAACACTATCATTTCTTACCCTGTATATATATCTGTACACATACATACAGACATACATACAGTGGGAAGAAATGATATGCATTATAAAAAATGAAAACATGAAAAAGCCACACAAAAAACAGTTACATTAAGTACATTTCTTTATTTAACTTACCATTACTTGCCCCCACCGACTCCCGTTGATCAGCTTACTCACGAACCAATCCACGACACCATCCACGACACCATCCAGGAACAAATCCACGACACAATCCAGGAACAAATCCACGAACCAAACCAGGAACCAATCCAAGAACAAGTGCAGGAACCAATCCAGGAAGCAAGCCACGAAGAAATCCAAGAAACAATCCACGACACGATCCAGGAACAGGAACCCATAAAAGAAAAGAAAAAAACAAATTAAACATTAAAATAATAAAACATGACAATCAAGGGTTGTACTAGTTTTATTCTTAGTGAATCTGTATTACAATACCTTGTTCCGGGGTCTTCTTGACATCCGGTGCCACGCCCTGGTCTTCAATCTTCAGGAGGAGGTCCGTCCTCCTCGGCATCTGCCTTCAAAATGAGACGACATAGGCTTTTATAGGCCTATGACGTCACATTTGTCGTCATATGGTTCCCACGGCCCTGATTGGGCCGTGAAAACCATGTGTTTTGGCCGATGTAAAAAAATTGATGACGTCACTTAAAGGCAATGCCAGCACAGCCAATCAGAATGGCTTTGCTGCTATTGCCTTTAAGAAAACGTCATGAAATGACACATGGCCGGACTCACATGGTACTTGAACCAATCAGAGTAGGGATGGAGTTCCCACGCTCTGATTGGCTGGCTTACCATGTGAGTCCGGCCATGTGTCATTTCATGACGTTTTCTTAAAGGCAATAGCAGCAAAGCCATTCTGATTGGCTGTGCTGGCATTGCCTTTAAGTGACGTCATCAATTTTTTTACATCGGCCAAAACACATGGTTTTCACGGCCCAATCAGGGCCGTGGGAACCATATGACGACAAATGTGACGTCATAGGCCTATAAAAGCCTATGTCGTCTCATTTTGAAGGCAGATGCCGAGGAGGACGGACCTCCTCCTGAAGATTGAAGACCAGGGCGTGGCACCGAATGTCAAGAAGACCCCGGAACAAGGTATTGTAATACAGATTCACTAAGAATAAAACTAGTACAACCCTTGATTGTCATGTTTTATTATTTTAATGTTTAATTTGTTTTTTTCTTTTCTTTTATGGGTTCCTGTTCCTGGATCGTGTCGTGGATTGTTTCTTGGATTTCTTCGTGGCTTGCTTCCTGGATTGGTTCCTGCACTTGTTCTTGGATTGGTTCCTGGTTTGGTTCGTGGATTTGTTCCTGGATTGTGTCGTGGATTTGTTCCTGGATGGTGTCGTGGATGGTGTCGTGGATTGGTTCGTGAGTAAGCTGATCAACGGGAGTCGGTGGGGGCAAGTAATGGTAAGTTAAATAAAGAAATGTACTTAATGTAACTGTTTTTTGTGTTGCTTTTTCATGTTTTCATTTTTTATAATGCATATCATTTCTTCCCACTGTATGTATGTCTGTATGTATGTGTACAGATATATATACAGGGTAAGAAATGATAGTGTTGTTAAAGCTTCTAATTCTGTATTGTTAATCATTGTGGCTATGCATTGATGTGTGCTAAATGTATTTTATTTTTAGACAGATGTAAGTTTTGGGCTTCCAGGCCGTACAATAGGATATGGAAAGCCTTGCTTTAGTATATTGTATTTGTTGGTGTACTTTTTTCTATGTTTTGAAGTGGTTCTCTGTTAGGATAGCTTTAGTTCATTGTGTAATTGGTATGGATGGTATTTTAATTGTTTAGGGATGTAATTGATGTGTGGTAATTCATTGATGGTGAGTTTATTGTATTAAATAATATACTTCTTGTGATGTATGGCGATTTGAGTGGCATTATTGTATTGTTAACATTGATTTGCAGCGTGTACATGCAGTTTACATGTTATGCTACATGTATACACTGTAAATGCAATGTTTTATGAGGCATGTGAGCCTACAGATTGAATGATTAAATGGAATTTGGTTAGGCAATTGGTTTTTATTTCACTGAAGATGTTATGCATAACTGTTGTAGGCATTGCAGGATGGCTTCACCTCTTAATTACCTTTCAGGTTAGTACCCGATAAGGTGATTAAGGGGTTCAGTGTTATGTTAATGATATTGAAATGTTGTGGCTATTTCTAATGTTGGCAACGGACCCCAAGGATGATGCTGGCGACGGAGACTTCTTATTGATGAGGTTAGTACAATTTTATTTACATTTTAACGTTATTGAATGTGTTTAATAATGGCCAAATAATGTATTATCCCTATGTGGATAATAGTTATTTGGCACATTATTGTACTGTATGTGCTGGGGGAGGGGGTATTAGGCCCAAGGGTATTTGGTAGGACTCCCCTGTGGGTATTGGGTGAGGGTGGTTGGGGGGCTTTGTGGGGGAGGGTATGTGGGTGATGGTGGCTTAACCCCTTAATAACTGTAGCGGTTAATAACCGCTATGGTGATTAAGGGGTTAGGGGACATTAATTTGGATGTTGTAATTCTTGTGTTTGTTTTGCAGAAGCGGATGGGGCATGGGCAGGATGAAGATGAGGATGGCCTTCATCGTGGCAGTGGGACATGGGTGAGTGCTATATGTATTTAAAGTCTTTATTGTTGTGTATGTATTGTAAATGGACAACTGCACTATTATCCATTTGTGGATAATAGTCATTCTGCCCATTACTATACTGAATGTTAGGGGGGTATAGGTGTTGTTGGGTATATATATATATATATATATATATATATATATATATATATATATATAATTATTTAATTATTTATTTAATTCGTTATTGTGGTGCTGGGGTGTTTTTTTTTTATTATTGTGGGTAGTGGGGGTGTGTGAAGGGGGCATTAGCCCCAACGGTGGTTGTTTAGGGCTTGCGGGTGGGTAGCGGGAGGCCTTAACCCCTTCAGGACCGTAGCGGTATTAACCGCTACGGTCGTGAAGGGGTTAAGTGCCCCCGCATCCCCCCCGCAAGTCCTAAACTCACACCCAGGGCCAAATACCCCCCTCACCCATCCCCGCTACCCACAATAACGTTGGCACGGTGGGTTAACCCCTTCATTGCCTTAGCGGTTAGCCGCTAAGGTAATGAAGTGGCTTTTAAATGCCTTTTTCCTGCCTCGGATGCATGCCGGGGGGCTCCGGTGCGGGTATCAGCTCCGGAGACCCCCGGCATCAATCACAGGCAGGAAAAAGGGCTGATTTTTCCTAAGTGTCGCCCTTGCCGATGCTTCTCCTTCAGCAAGTTGCCAACTTTAGTTGGCGGGCTGGATTGGCCATAAAATCTCCAATCTGGCCTGCCGATCAGCACCAAAAAGCTGATCGGGGCTTACTGAATTCAGGCGGGAAAAAAAAGTCCCGATAAGTGGCTTATCGGCAGCCGGGTGGCGAAAAAATTTTTTTCGCAAGAAAAGTTGCCGATAATTCCCACTTATCGGGGCTTACTGAATCAGGAGGGCAAAAAACGGCTATAAAATGCCGAAAAAGCCTTATCGGGGCTTACTGCATGAGGCCCTATATTGTGTTTTTGCAGCAGCTCCATTGAAATAAATGCAGTCCCTGGTAAGTAACAACATTGCACGATTTTACAAACGATCCCGAAGTCGCGTGTTACCACGCTGTGAGGAGTGCAACATCTGCTACATTTGTATGTTCATTAAAAAGATACTCAAAATGTATTTTTTATTTTTAGAGAGGATTGTTGCATCTTTCAGAAACACCTGCAATCAATATAACATCTAAACACGAGGAATTAGTTTGCGGGTATCATATTTTGTTCAGTTAAGTCTGTCACAATATATCAAAATGCTAACACCATTCATTCATCTCATTGTCTGCATCCCAGCTAATAAGCCTTTCTTTTCAAATATCCGGTTTAATAATTATATTAACATTAACAGTAGGGTAATGAACAAATCTGCAAGTGATATACTGTAGAAATGATTTTAATAATAATCTTGGGAACATTACTAATAGTAGACCTGGGTAAGCAATACCTCTCGCCTACTATCTTGCTGTAGGCTAAATTCAGTTATTTACAATCTTTTCTCTGAAAATACAATATGTTTATGTCTGTTTAGAATATAAAGTACAAATTGTTTTATTCTTATAATAAAGTGCTTCAAATTTCAATTCAAACTAAAATTCTGCAAATAAGACAATACAACGTATTTTAGGCATTGACTAATTTGAACTGTGTGTACGGTCAAAAGACAAAAGAAAAACTGGGAAGAGTAACATTATAAGAACTTGATAAACATAAATTAAACAGGCCAGAAAGAGGGCCCAGTCTTTGAGAAGAGATTTATAAAGGGAAAACATGGTAGATAGATGGTTATGAACAGCCAATGGACTGAGGTAGAATTAAGAGGTCATTAAATATTATAGTATGTAACCCATCTAATTTACCTCAGACTAACACCTACTGCTGAAGTTGGGGCCGGAGTCCTCCTTCCCTATAATTGACCCCACACGTGGCCATAAGTCAGAGAAAGGGAGGCAGACTACAGTAATGTTTATAGTACAACAGTATTTATAAAGAAATCAGCAGTAGATACCCAGGTACCATATGATGCTCAAAAGAAGGATCATTCAATGCATTCACATTACATAGGAATGTATGTACATTACATACTCCCCACTAAGCGCTGCACAATTGTGTTTCAGTGTCTTTTCTTGTGGCCACCCAATCCTGGGTATAAAGTCCTGTGCAATTCAACACTGTTGAATCTCTTATGTATTGTATTAGTGTGGCAGGCCTGCACTTCACAAAGGCTTCGGTTCCCCTTTAATTGGCTTCCGATGTGGATCCTCTCTTTTCCACCGCCTGTCTCCTGATTCCATGCAGATGTCTGTCTGCTGGGATTCCTCTAACAATTGACCGGAAGGGCTCCCTTTCATCAGCATCCGCCAACTCGTGTGGATCACGGCCTGGCACTTAGATCAGTCATGAAATCCTTCTGGATCTAGCCGCTCTGCCCCTGTGTGCTCTACCAGGGAGTCTTAAAAATCTCCTCCCTTAGTCCCCCTCTCCTGAGTCCAATTCATTTGCATAACAAGTCACATCCTCCTGCACCAGAAGTGGCTCCCTGATCTAGCCCAGCATGCTGATAGTTTTCGTTTCCTATTGGAGGCAGGTGGCAGTGTATGTGTGTCAGCTGCATACATCTTACTAGGGGATACAATTAAATAGATGGGTGGAACCAAACGTCATCCCCATAATATAGGGCTTTAGCTCTGCATAACATTTCAGATTCTTCTGTGGAGGTTCCTTCTGTAGGTGTATTTACTGTATATTACAAATATGTATTTTTATATTTCACAGCTTTATACAGATGTAGCAGACATGATTGCACCCACGTGAAGAAAAAAGGGGGGGAAATGCTTGTGCTACCAGTTTTTCTTAATGGAGAGGCAGCAACACATGCTGTAAATATTATGCTAGTGTTAATGCATCACATTATTCTACAGTATAATGTAATGTGGTTCCATTCACAAAGTTCCTGCAAAATTCTCTTTGAATCTTTAAAATGTATGTGCTTCTACCAATTCTTATAATCCCCTTGTCATTCCTTTTGATGCATTGGCAGCCTCAGGCATCATAAGGGTTAAACATTTTTCTTCAAAAGTCCTTTTTACATGACCCTATAGTAGAAATGTTTGATATCTCCAACCTGTCCCACTCCACACACACACACACACACACACACACACACACACACACACACACACACACACACACACACACACACACACACACACACACACACACACACACACACACACACACACCACAGCAGCTCTACACTCACACAACACAGCAGCTCTACACATACACACAGCAGCTCTACACACACACAGCAGCTCTAAACACACACACACACACACACACACACACACACACACACACACACACACACACACACACACACACACCAGCTCTACACACACCAGCTCTACACACACACAACACATCAGCTGTACACACACACAACACATCAGCTCTACACACACTCAACACAGCAGCTCTAAACAACACACACACACACACAGCAGACACACACACACACACACACACACACACACACACACACACTTGTATTGCCAGCACTCATTAACACTTCATTGTATTGCTGTAGTTACTGCTTAGTTGGTGCACGCTGTAGAGAGATATAATAGAGATGTGAAAAATGTTTACAAACTTTTCCGAACCGGTGAAATCAGACCACATAACCGTCAGTTCAAGTCACATGACCATTTATATATAGTCATGGTTTGTGACTTTAGCTTTTTGAACAATCTGACCAATATGAAATTTATGAGTAATACACTAAACATTTTGGAAACCACATTTAAGACAATTTATACATTTCTATCTCTGCATTTGCACATCTCTATCTCCTCTTTTACGCACCTGTATCTGCATTAACATATCTATGTGTCTGCATTTAAACATCTGTTCCTTCTCCATTCACATTCACGTTATAGCTAAAATGTGTCGCTTCTTCCTCTGTAATATTGCCAAGATTCACCCTTTCCTCTGTCAACCTACTGCTAAAACTCTAATGCATGCCCTTATCTTCTCCTGTCTGGATTATTGTAACATACTGCTTATTGGCCTCCATGCCTCACATTCTTCCTTCATAGCAATGTATCCAAAATTTGGCTGCTAGAAAAGTTTCACTTTGTCCCAAAACAATATCTGCTCATCTCCTCCTTTAAATCCCTCTTCCGGCTTCCCATTACATTTGGGATCACCTACATGGTTCTCCTCCTTAGCTTTAAGGCTCTCCACTCATCTGCTCTTTCCTACATATCAGCTTTGATCTCTCGTTATGTCCCTGCTTGTCTCCTGTGCTCTACCCATAACTGTCTCCTCTCTACCCCTTTCACCTCTACTACTCTCTCGCCTTAAACCGATTTCTTTCACTGCACCTTTTTATCATAACGGTCGAACTTCCTCACACTCAGTATATGCCAAGCACCCGCTCTCCCCACCTTTTAGAGAAACATAACTCACCTTTTAAATGAAGCATTTAAATAGCCAGGACTCATGGCTACTGTCCACCACACACAGTCGCTCCTACCAACCATTGAGGCCAGGTAATGCCATCTACTGCACTTATTCCCTCACCTTCTGTCTCTGAAAATCTCCCAACATTCCACTTAGATTGTAAGATCTCCCGGGCAGAGATTTCCTTTCTGATTGTCTGACTTTGTTGCATTTATTGTATTATAATTCCCTGTACTGTATAGTCTCTTTTGTAAAGTACTGAGAACACTGTGGGCGCTATATACATACAAATATACCTGTACAAACATACATCCCTATCTCTGCATTTCCACACCCCTATCTCTTCATTTCCACACCCCTACACTACCGACACACTTAATCCAAGCAGGGCTAGTTCCGCAAGCCGGGGGATGCCCCGGCTTGCTAGCCCCACTCCCTCGGCGTGCCGCGCGTCACCGATGCGCGGTCACGCGTCATCGGGTGCCAGCGCCCCCTGCACGCGCGTCCAGGGCTCCACGAGGGAGCCCTGGTGTCCCGCGATGTGGGGGACGGCGGCAGGGGGTTCTGGGGGACCCGGCGGACCCGGCAGCAGGAGGGAGAGCGCCCCGATCGGAGGGCGCTCTTCCGCTGCTTCGGCGCGCGCCCGGCACCCTCCGGCGCGCGCCAGGTTACTGCTGCGGCCGAGAACGGGCAAATGCTCGAATAAACTCAGCCGCAGCAGTATCTCTGCATTTCCACACCTCTATCTTCATTTACACATTCCTATCTCTGCGTTTACACACCTTCATCTCTGCATTTACACACCTCCATCTCTGCATTTACACACCATCTCTGCATTTACACACCATCTCTGCATTTACACACCTCTATCTCTGTGTTACCCAAGAGAATTGCTATTGTGCAGGAATCATAAACTGTCTTTGAAGTAGATATCTGCACCTTCCATTGAGATGCAAAAAGTGAGAGAAATTGACAAACAAAAGTTTTATCTACTCCACACCCTGATAATAAACATTCTTTTGTTTATTATCAGGGACTTCAAAACAATACTTGTGTTACCTGAATTAACATTTAGACCCCAGGAGAAACAGATGCTTTTTTCCCAATCAGATCAAACTTCAGTACTGTTGACCTGTCCAACATGTATTGCCATCATATGATAGATCAGGCATTACTAGGTTTTTCCATCAACTTCAAAGAAACACACACATCATTTAGTTTGAGTATCTTTTCCCAACCAATCAGAAATCGCTCTACATGTTGATCAATGGGTTTAGAAACACATTTAAACTACAGACAGGGTATTAGTTTGTTGGGAGAGAAGAGTTTTGGAGGGAGATCTCAGAAAGACCTATTGGAATTCCAATAGACATCATTTAAGGTAATTATGATCATAATTCTTGTGCACTTGTAAATCTGTATATATATCTGTGTTTTATATCAATGTATTGATAGATATGATGAACTGTATTGCATGGTTTTGTTAGGCCTGTAATAAGTACAAACCTTATAACGAAGTATAATTAGTCCAATCATGCAATTGTTATATTTTGTTGCTGTTCTAATAAATTCTAATAAATTACTGTTTATTTGATTGAAGCCATATCTATCGTATTACTAACTCTCATAAACCAGTGTGTGCATGTGTGGATGTGTATCCTATTGGAACACATATCTAAACATTTATTTCCTTAAGTGATAATTTTGCCCGTATTATTATATTAATTCTTATGCCAGATATACTTCTATAGATGGATGACTTATAAATACATCTATATTTCTATTTCTAGATAAGGCTAGACATTATTGGTAACACTCTGCATTTCCACATCACTATATCTGAATGTATACACCTCTATCTCTGACTTTACACACCTATCTCTGCATTTACAAATCTCCATCTCTGCAATTCCACCTCTGTCTCTGTATTTCCGCACCTCTGTCTCTGCATTTCCACACCTATCCCAGCATTTCCACACCTCTATCTTTGCATTAAGACACCTCTATCTCTGTAATTCCACTTATCTGCAAATGTTTTGGTTCATAACCTAAACAATCACATTTTGGAACAGTTACTGAATTTATTCTATGATGCCAAGCTGTAAATCGGCCTTTAGTTGCATTATTGTTTTGCACCATTAAATAAATCCATTCCTACATCTTTGCCAAAAATAATTTCAATAACTAGTACATTTAAAATTAAAATAAACTTAAAGGAGCTTATTTTTTCCCCCTAATAGGTGGGAAGCAGGGGGTGTCTGGAGCAGAATCGCATTGATTTCAGGGACCCTCTGCTTTCTGAAATACTTACCTCTGTCTGAATGACCAAGCTAGCAGTGCTCCATGATTCTTAAATCTCCCACGGCATGCAGGCCAATAGGATTAAATGATGGATGACAGTGTACAGTAGAGGCAGCGATTATTCTAACAAAAACCAGTGGCAATTCCCCAAAAGACCCAGGTACATTCTGAATACATGCCTTAAACTTTCCTTAAACTAGCCCCAGCATTTCTGCATTGATTAATGGCCTATCAGATTAACAGCGGGGGTCCCTGGCAGTCCCATTCAAACTGAATAGGACTGCCAGGGATCCCTGCTCTGTTAATCCTATGGGTCGTTAGTCAATGCAGAAATGCCTTAAACTTGCCTTAAACTAGCCCAGAACATACCCAGCACATACCCTGAATGTAACCCGGCTAGTTTAAAGCAAATGTTAGAATAATCGTTGCCTCTACTGTACCTTCCCATTGGCTCACATGCCACGGGATATTTAAACCATCATATTGTTTACCCAGCTGGGGATGCAACCAGCAGCATCTTTGGCAGTAAGTATTTTAGGAAGCAGGGGTCCCTGGAGATGAAGTTAACGTAGTTCAGTTTTGGAGATGTCCTGCTTGATAGCTACAGTAGAAGGAGAAATCAAACCTAGGCAGAACAAAACATTTAATAATGTAACAATTATATATTATTTTTTAGAAATAATTGTGACAGCTTTCAATGTTTGATAATGCCTAAGGCTGACCATGCCCGCGGCCTAAGAAGACAATGAGTGTCATAGGGGCTGCAGCACTGGAATTACCATGCCTCTCAGACACATTGCGATTATGTGTTTACTGATGATGGGAACATAAGAAGAGGAGTCTCCTCTTCTGTTTTTTTGTCTGGTCACCAATCAGTGCTCGACTGCAGTGCAGAATGTGATCTCCTACAAATGTAGCGAAAATCCTATGGCATAGCTAAGTCCTGGGGCCCTTGGAGTGCCAGACCTCATGAAGTGATGTCAACATCATGGGGCACACCAGGGGTTAATATATTGGCAACTGTAATGTATGGCAATTAAAGTAATTTCTTCCAATGCAAAAAAGCTGAGATATCTGCCTAATGAATCCATCTATTGACTGTTGTGCTCAGTTCTATGTTATTTTGGACTTTCTAATCTTTCATATACAGGGATAGTGTGAGGATTTGCCATCCTGGTGGTCGCAGATCGTCTCCTCACCTCAACAAGCCTTCCGTGACGGATGCCCAGCATGCACAGTTCCATGTTCCAAATACGCGCGTGCGCGGACCTCGCACACTTTGTGCTGCTGCCCGCGGATTCAGATCTCGCCCCATCACTGTAACACAACGTGGACGTTTGGCCAGCATCCCTGCTGACGCGCGAGTCAGGCCCCGCCATCTGACCTCCCTGATGCGCTCGGGTCGGCGTGCGACTGGTCCCAGCCCCTTGCCCCAGGAATCGGCGTGGGAGTGACGCGCAACCTAAACTCCGCCCCCTGGCTTCCGTGACGCTCCCAGAATGGCGCACGAGCAATTCCACACTAAACCCTGATTAGTCATCGTAGGGCACACCTGTGTGCACCAGCAGCCAATCGTATTGCACTTCCTGGTTCCGCCCTGGCTTGCTATTGGAGGCTCATCCTTTATATACCTTCACTCTGCAGTCGGTCATCGCTGAGCATAGTCATTGTAACGTCGTGCCTTGCCACATCCTTGTTGCTTATCCTGCCTTGCCTTGCTTTGTTACTGTTAACCTCTTGTTGCATGAACCCTGCTAGCTCCTTGGACTCCACTTCTCTCTACTCCTGACCCGGCTTGTACTACGATTCTCCAGTCTCCTGTCCTGACCTTGGCTAAGTACTCCAACGATCCGACATTCTCCTATCCTGAACCTGGCAACGTACCACGACTATTCGATACTCTCCAATCCTGAACCTGGCTACGAACTACGACGATCCAAAGCCCATGTGGCTGTGGGTCGGCGTTATCCAATCCCCTACCTGAGCACCGCTGTCGCGCTTCGTTTGTGGTAAGCTACATGTTACAGATAGATGGATTTCTCATCAGTAGTAAAAGACCAAGGGAGACCAGATTAGGGCAATCCTAAATGGAAAAGTTGTACATCTTGTACACCACCAAATACTAATCCTAAATAAAACTATAATGGATATGATATATTAATAATAATATTTTTCCCCTATATCTTACAGTCCAATTTTAGTGCCTGGGGCACAGAAAGGTAAAGTGACTTGCCAAAGGGTACAAGGAGAGCTGACACTGGGATTGGAATTGGATTCATATGGTTCAAAGGCAGGGACATTTCTACTGATGAATGTATTTATAATTTACAGGCTGCAGAACTGGTGCTGAGGAACCTGCTATTTTTGTCCCAAGATTAAATATTGAGGGAAAGGGGTCCTGCAATCTAAATAGTAGCATTAGTTGTAATCTGAATAAAGCACTGTTTCGTTTGAAATGGGTTAAGCACACTTGGAGGTGTTTGAGAGCCACAATGTCTGAACCTGAAGACCACTAAGAAGGACATGTACTTGGACAGGTTACTAGTTCATTGATGGTCTCATGGAGTATCTGGCTGACAGAATGACTATTCGGTTTGGCTACTGACCTGATTGGCTTACAGACTGAACATCTGTCTAGCTAGCATCTTTATGGGTAGGTGCATGGTTGATTAGCTGACTGGTATGTTGACCTCAACATTTTTATTTGGCTGATTGGCTTCCTCACTCGTTGGCTGATCAAATCGCTGTCTGGTTGGCTGGATGTGTGGTTTTTGGTATGTTTAGTTGGCTGGCTGAACACAACTATTTAGGTGGCAAGTTGGTTTCCTGACTAGTTAGCTGACTGAATGAGTGTGTGGTTGGCTTGCTGGTTGATTGGCAGTCTGCATGGGTGTCTGGTTAATGGAGTGACTAGACAAACATGACAGCTGTCTTTATAACTTCTTGTTTGAAAAAAAAAGGATATAACATTAGTTCTTAAAAATCACAGGGAAGTTATATTTTATTTTCTCTCCTCATTAAACACAAATGCTGCAGACCAAACAATGCCTTTATGCAAAATTAACCTTCACATACAAACATTGTATATGAATACATTTCAGAGAGATGGCTATTTGCCCTTTCTTCCCAAACCATGGTTACAGTAATTTGCAGCCTACAGTTTGTTTACCACAAGTGTTAATCCTGTAACTCTAAGGTGGCTATGCACTAAGCTCAATGGCTTTGCGTTTTGATTTTCCAAAAAAGCAGGTTCATTAAAAAGTGAAGCCGGGGACGCGATTCACTAAGGCCTTGAGCCCATTTTTTAACGTACCTGCTCAAAATAGCTCAAAACACCCACAGCGTATGTGTTGCTTTTTTTCCCCCTGCTAGCGTTCTGAACCTTTCCGTTCGCTAGCAGATAGAAAAAAAAGCCGCATGTAACATTTGTATGGAGATTTGCCATCTCCATGCAAGGCTGTTACAGGCGATCATACACTAAATAACATTTTTTAATAATAGTGTACATGAGCAGGGGGTCTCCAGAGTTGAACCGCATTTGTTTCAGGTCCGAGGACGCCCTACTTCAGGAGATATAGGCCCCGTTATGGGGTGCCGGTATCCCCTGCACTTTAAAGCTCCCGCGTCACGTGACCGGGACATTTAAATTCTGCAGGGGATACCGGCACCCCATAAAGGGGCCTGTATCTCCTGAAGTAGGGGGCCCTCGAGGCTGAAACCAACGTGGTTCAGCTCAGGAGACCCCCTGCACATCTACACTAGTATTAAAACACACATAACAATAAATAATAATTCATTACCATAGCGGCTATCCACTATGGTAATGAAGTTGCATTCATGTATATTTTAATAATAGTGTGCAGAAGCAGGGGGTCCCCTGAGCTGAACCGCATTGATTTCTGCCTCAGAGACCCCTGCTTCCCGAGTTACAGGCCCCGGTATGGGGCATCGGGTACCAGTGTTGCCGCCATCTTTATAGCGCCCAAGACGCGACGTGGGCTCTATAAAGATGGTGGCGAAACTGGCACCGATGCCCCAAACCGGGGCCTGTAACTCGGGAAGCAGGGGGTCCCTGAGGCAGAAATCAATGCGGTTAAGCTCAGGGGACCCCCTGCTCCCGCACAATATTATGAAAATACATTAATGCTGCTTCATTACCATAGCGGATAGCCGCTAAGGCAATGAAGGGGTTAAGGCACAATAGCATGTTTATAGGGGACAATTGCCCCCAATAAACAACACACATCCCCCCGCCCCCTAACACATACAGTACAGTAATGGGCAAAAAGACTATTATCCACATATGGATAATAATGCATTTGCCCATTTTACATACATATAAATTACAATAAATACAGTCAAAATATATTACACTTACCTTTTACAGGCACCCACGATGAAGGCCGTCTTCATCCTCATCTTCATCCTGCCCATGCCCCCTCCGATGCTGCAAAACATACACAACAATCAAAACATCCAATGTAATGTCCCCTAACCCCTTAATCATCATAGCAGTTATTAACCGCTACAGTCATTAAGGGGTTAACCCACTCTCACCCACCACTCAGGATGCCTACATACCCTCCCCCACTAACCCCCACCCCATGAGGCCTAACAACCCCCACCCACTACCCAGCCGGGAGACCTACCCACATACCCTTGGGGCGAATACTCCCTTCCCCCACCCCCAGTACCCACAATAAAAAAACAATACACCGCCCCACAATAATCATCATTCTATTTATTAAATACATAACATAATTTATTAAATACTGTGCCCCCCCATAAATACATGATTTATTCTTTTATATACAGGGTTCATACCCCAGGCCCATGTGAGTCCCCGGTGGGTCTGACGGGTCACCTCACAGAGTGCCATGTTTTTTATGCTCTATTATTGCCCCTGTATGTTCAGTATATCTATCTATATGGATAGACATACAGGGATAATAATTGATTGTTTTGCTAATGTTTATGTTCTTTTCATGTATGGCTAATGTATTTATCAGCTTTATTTTGTCATTGGTGTGAATAATGTAATTTGTATTTAGTTACAGGTTATTTTCAATGGCTTCTTTCTGGTAGTTAGATTAGAATGATTGTGGTTACTTTCAAATAGAATTCTTTTGGCAATGGTTTGGCTTTAGGAATTGAATAGGGAATTTTATAATTGATTTGTATTGTATTGTAATTGTTTTAGGAAATGGATTAATTGATTGATGGTAATTGTATTGATGTTGCTTAGGTTCTAATTGATTTTCATGATGGCATTGGTGGTTAGGGAACATTGTTCATACTGTATTTTATTGTTACATATATTTTGCATAGTGTTACATGATGCACAGATTAATTGCATCATGTACACACTCCATGCAATTGTGTGACATTTCATATACATTTGTGTAGCTGCTGGTTTGGTGGTTTATATTTACAAATGATCCTGGATTTATTGTAACATGCAATGTGGTGATTTTAAGATTAAAAATTCATGTTTTGATTTATGCATGTTTTATGTGTTTCATAATGGGCAAATGATATATTATCCATATCTGGATAATAGTTATTTTGCACATTATTGTTCTGTATGTGTTGGGGGGGGGGGGTGGATGGATGTATTTAATGTATAGGCCCGATTTATTTTTGAAGTGAAACTTCCTTAGTGGCACCTCATTCAAACTAGGGCAAAAAAGAATTGTGGAGACAGAAATGAAACGGATGTGACGTCAGTGCTGGCAGTTGAGGCCGCCGGCGCCGCTCCTAATGGCCCCCGCTCCTCCCACACGGCCGCTCCTAACGCTACTATACGTCCCAGTGACGTCAGGCGCTGGTGGGGGAACTCCGTCAGCTGTCTGAAGCTGCTCCGGTCCCACCGCTGTTATTCCTCTTATGTCAGAAGCATACAGACTCCTCTGTCACCCTGCAAGTCCCCCTGCCCCCGGAGCAAACACTCATGGCCCCGGCTTTGCACTCCTCTGTCACCCTGCAAGTCCCCCTGCCCCCGGAGCAAACACTCATGGCCCCGGCTTTGCACTCCTCTGTCACCCTGCAAGTCCCCCTGCCCCCGGAGCAAACACACTCAAACACAGTGACACAAACAAACACACATAATTACATACACATACCTCCGCAGGTGGGCTTGCTGCCACAGGATACACGGGCTGGAGAGTCCTCTGCCGCCGGGCGGGAGACTCCTCTGCCGCGGGGCGGGAGACTCCTCTGCGGCGCCGTTCCCCGCCCACTGCCATGCCACGCATGTGCAGAAGCGACTGGCAGCGGCGCCTGGGAATAGGGTGGTTTGAGCGCGCCGCCGGGGGGGGGTGGGGAAGGGGGGAGCTTGAGCGCGCCGCCGGGGGGGGAGCTTGAGCGCGCAGCCGGGGGGGGAGCTTGAGCGCGCCGCCGGGTTGTGGGGAAGGGGGGAGCTTGAGCGCGCCGCCGGGTTGTGGGGAAGGGGGGAGCTTGAGCGCGCCACCGGGTTGTGGGGAAGGGGGAGCTTGAGCGCGCCGCCGGGGGGTGGGGGGGTATCTGCTCACAAGACTCAGACTGAGCCCCCCGGGTCCGCAGCTCCGTCGGGGGTGGGGGGAGTCAGGAGAGAGGGGGCAGGACACAGACAGAGAGACATACGGTACACACAGAGAGATACACATACACTGACAGACACACACACACTGACAGACACGCACACAGTGACATACACACATTGACTGACACACACATTGACTGACACATACACACAATGACACACACACACTTACTCTGATGCACACACACACACTGACTGACACACACACACACACACTTACTCTGACGCACGCACACACTCTGACGCACGCGCACACACTGACGCACGCACGCGCACACACTGACGCACGCACGCGCACACTCTGACACACACTGACACACGCACGCACACCCCAGTGATGTACCGAACACCGCCCCTGAATGATGTGCCTATTCCTTCCCCCCCACTGTGAGCTCCCCCACCCGCTCAACATTCATGATGCTGGTACTGCTGCCAATAAACACATACACACACACACTGACGCATGCACACTGACTGTCACACATACGCACACACACTGACTGACACACATACGCACGCACACTGACTGACACACATACACTCACTGACCGACACAGAGAGACATTCACACAACACAGAGAGAGAGAGACATACACTCACACACACACACACACACACACACACAAAATGACTGACACAAATACACACACTGACCGGTACAGATACATACACTGACCGGCACAGATACATACACTGACTGACACACACACACACACACACAAACAAACACATACATACTCACTGACTGAAACACTGACACATGTGTGCCGAGCACGCGCGTTATAAGTCAATTTCTGTGACAAAAGTCAATGAAGTTTCACTTACTATGCGCGTGCACAGCACACACAGCTTTTTTTTTTACATACAGGGTTGGTTCCTTTTGGTTTGCGAGAGACCTCTGGAGACCACCTGAGGTCTCCTTGGGCTTCTCACGGGTAACAGGCTGGCGGGTCCACGGGGGACACCTGCGGGGAAGAACCAGTGGCCCCACATCTGTGGGTGCACCGCGGACCCGTAGGGACCACCCGTGGGTCCCCAGACCCCCATGGGAACCACCCGAGGCCCCTCAGACACCTGTGGGTCTGACCCGGGGCCCCCCAGACATCCGCAGGCCTACCGTGGGGACCCCATTGTGGCCCACGGTGACCCATGGAGACCACCTGGTGGGCCATGGCACCTGGCGGGACCCACCAACAGGCCTCCGGACCCTGTGTGAAACATGATGCTGGTAACCTGTAGGTCTGTGAGGTGACCTGTCAGGCCCACCGGGGACTCACGTGGGCCTGGGGTATGAACCCTGTATGTACAGTGGTGGCCGGCGTGATACTAATGTGGCTGCCGCAGCAGTTTAAAAACAGCTGCGCGCGGCTATCTTCGGCCAATTTTGGCCAGTTTTCCCGCGCCTCGGGCGCTATAAATAGTAAGCGCCATTAGCGCTTATCTATTGAAGCGGCAGCCATACGGGAAACTTCATTTTAAACGGAGAGAAGCCCCGCCGTTAGCCCGCTATGCACCCGGCAAGCTTTAGAATAAAGCTGGCTGGGACAGTAAAAGAATAAATCATGTATTTATGGGAGGGCACAGGGGGTGGGTTATGTATTTAATAAATAGAATGATGTTTATTGTGGGGCTGCGTATTGTTTTTATTGTGGGTACTGGGGGTGGGGGGAGGGGGTATTGGCCCCAAGGGTATGTGGGTAGGCCTCCCGGCTGGATAGTGGGTGAGGGTGGTTAGGCCTCATGGGGTGGGGGGGTAGTGGGGGAGGGTATGTAGGCCTCCCGAGTGGTGGTTGACGGTGGGTTAACCCCTTAATGACTGTAGCGGTTAAGAACCGCTATGGTGATTAAGGGGTTAGGGGACATTATATTGGATGTTTTCATTCTTGTGTATGTTTTGCAGCATCGGAGGGAGCATGGGCAGGATGAAGATGAGGATGAAGACGGCCTTCATCGTGGGTGCCTGTAAAAGTTAAGTGTAATATGTTTTTACTGTATTTATTGAATGTTATATGTATTTAAAATGGGCAAATGCATTATTATCCATATGTGGATAATAGTAATTTTGCCCATTACTGTATAGTATGTGTTAGGGGGGTGTATTTAGTTTTAAATATTGTTTATTATTTTTGGAGGCGCAACATTGGTACCGCAGACCCGGGGGTACCCCGGGACTCCCGCGGGGATAGCTGGGGACACCCGCGCGACCCCCGGGCTCCCTCGGGGACCCCCGCGGGGTCAGCGGGGGACACCTGCCGGCCTGTTGTATGGGTTTTGCACATGCAAAAAATGAAAAGCAATTATTTTTTCTAAGTCCAGCTTTTTTTGTGTCTACCTTGAGCTGACGTGTTCTGATCAACGCAACTTTCGCGTACTGCTAAGGTTACGTTGCCTAGTGCATCCCACTTAAGGGCAGAATTTAACGCAAACAGGGTTACGAACGAGCAAAGTTGGACTTAGAAAAAATTCCTGAGAAAAGTCAGTTTTAGAGCGCAAAGTGTCTGTTTGCGTTGCTTAGTGCATCGGGTTCAGCGCAACATCACGTTCTAAGAGCACTTTGCGCTCTAAAAGTGACTTAACGGAGCTTAGTGCATGACCCCCTAAGAGTTCCTCCAAACATCTATAATCTTTTTTTAATATTTTAAGATATAAAAGCAGGGCCGCTGCAGCCTTTTGTTGAGTGGAAAGAACTTATGTGCCAAGGGTTAAATATACTTTTTCAACCATCAGTGTTCTGCAGCAATAACTTTAAAATAAATATATGTCAATTTAGTAAGCGCCCGATAAAAATTGGTAATGCATAACGTTTCTTTTTCTTTTTTATTGTGGTTGAACGTAGAAAAATACAACTGGAAAATACTAATAGAAGGTACTGGCTATGTTGTATTCTAGGCAAAAGTTTACTTTATACTGCTTGTTCATGATTTTTAAAGGAGAGTTGTACATTGCATCAAAATTAGTTTTGTCTGTGTTTTGGAATAATAAATTGAAGGCAATTACAAGAATTAAACACTGAATTATTCAGATATTTTACTCAATTTCCAAGTGTAGCCCTTGTACCCCCTGGGTACAGAAACCACCCATGCTGCTGTCACCTGTTTAGCTGACCAGGAGGTCTGAGCCTTCACCACTGGGAGCCTGGGGTATACTTATAGTCTCGGTGCAGCGCCTCCACCGGGAGGGATCCCAGCGTAGTGGGAGGAGCCCCTCTCCGGAACCAATGTACACAGTAATCACACACAGGTATATGATAATAGCATTTACTAACACAAATGATACACCCCCAACATATCTCAGCCAAGCAAGGCCTCGCCCCACAATAACACCTCCCAGGTGGAACCCCCAAATTCCTGGAGTACCTGGGCACTTTACCCCGTAGTGTCCACAAGCCAGTCCCTCCCCCAAAGAGTATGTGTGGGATAGCGCGCTTCCCTTTGTGTGTTGGGGTCCGTTGGTGCACTTAAACAATACCTCCCTGATCTCAGTCCAGACCAGGTCAATTAGTAGAAGACTCCGTTTATCCACAACGTGGTTCTACACCGAAATCCTCCGGCTCATCTGCTGTGCGACTCCGTGGCGGATGCCACGGGTGGGGTTTCCAGCTGGAGTGTACCCCTTAAAATAGTCTGTTGAAGTGTCCTGGCTTTGCTTACAGGCAACAGGCCACACTTCACTTTCAGAGGTGATGTCCTGCAGCTGATGCCTCTCACTGACACATTACTGGGGAAAGGGTCCCTATCTAAGGCCTTTCCCTGCAGCATACACAGCATACACCAACTACAGTGACTCAGGGGATCTACCTTGGACCTTGGGGGAAATCTGACCTAGTCCAGGGGAGCACTGCTCCATGGACCCTATCTTTACCCTCTCTGTCCGGATCACAACTGCCTGCGTGGCTCCCAGCGCGCAAAAATGTATCCAATTGCCTCTGTGAGAATCCCACAGCCACATTGGCTCTCGCATGACACGTGACCTATCCCCAAGGCTGCTGGGACTTGTAGTTCCCCTCCTAGGCCTATTCCTATTCCTATTGGCCAACGCTGTTTGCTGCCACTGCGCATGCGCGAGCTTGTCATGGCCGTTGGGTGCTTGCTGCGCATGCGCGAGCCTCCCTAACATGGTGGCACCCTTAACCGCCGCTCACCACGGGTCTCCGGCGACCCGCTCACCTCCCTAGCAACCCGCTCGCCTCCTTAGCAACCGTCATGTACAGTTGTTTTGTCATTTACATTTTAAAACTGCATTATGCTAGCTGTGTTTGTGAGACTGTCAAGTAGAATGGTAAATCCATACAAACCTAATATATACAGGAAGTATTTTAATACAAGAAGAAATTATGGCAAGTGATGAACAAATTCACTATAGAAGCTGAATTTTTCTGTCAGCAAGACAAATGTGTAATGCGTCCTCATTTTATCAGGGTCACTTTCCTCAGGAAACTGCTACTCATTTCTACACAGGAAGTCAGGCACAAATAGATAAACAACAGAACAAATACCTTACCTTCTTCACTATTTGGATGGCCTTAATGTCATCTTCTTTGATAACGACCCTATGGCTGCAATATCTTTTACAGCAGCTGACTGGCAGTCTAACTCAAGTTTCATGCATTTAATATCAGCCGCAGCAAAACCAAAACTAGAAACCCTAACTTACTTTATGAAGTTTCACTGGAAATACTTTTTGTCCTTAGCAGCACGAATCTACTGTACTGTATAATCTCAGAAGAAATCAGCTTCTGATTTCAGAGTGCATCTACTGCTTTGTTACATTTTTTTTCTCTGTAATGAAAACACTGTGAAGATACAGGGAAATAGAGATTGCATTTGGTGAACTGGAAACACCAAATACACTTGGAGAACAGAATAACACCCAAATCATAGATGAGCAGTATGACTGAGCCACTAATTGAGCCAGCTGTGCTGAAGTAAGGCCTCGGTCCCGCTGCGCTCGTTGGCGCGGGCGGCGGGTCGCGAGTTCCCCACCAGCAGGGGAATCCTCGCGAGCCGGTCCCGGTCCCCCCTGGCTGCACAGAGCACTACACGCTGTAGCGCATCAGCCGCTGGAGACACCAGAGAATGGTGTTTCCTAGCGTTGACGCGTGACGTGTGTGGCTGTGAGCCAATGGGGAGGGGAGGCTTCGGGAGGAGGAGAGGCTTCGGGGAGCGGGGAGGAGTGTGGAGTGAAAGCAGGTGAGTGCCTTTCTCTGTGTGTGTGTCTGAGTGCGTGCCTGTCTGTGTGTGTATGTGTCTGAGTGCGTGAGTGCCTGTCTGTGTGTGTGTGTGCCCGAGTGCCTGCCTCTGTCTGTGTGTGTGTGTGTGTATGAGTGCGTGAGTGCCTGCCTGTGTGCGCGCGCGTGTGTGTGTATGAGTGCGTGAGTGCCTGCCTGTGTGTGTGTGTGCGCGTGTATGAATGAGTGCCTGCGTGTGTGTGTTTAAACTTACCTTCCAGCTCCAGCCCGAGTCCGTGGAGGGAGGGGGGGGAGAGTAGCGGGTCCCTCCGCTCAAGCCACGCCCCCCCTCCCTGTCAAACCGCCCACCTCCCACCCACCTCCCGATCAAACCTCCCACCACCCGCCCACCTCCCGCTCCGGCTCCCGCTCCCTACAGACCGCAGATCGCGGTCTGTGTATCTCAGCGCACCACCTGTCAGCAGCGCAGGTGCGCTGACTCTGGGAGCGGGGCCTTAGCCTAAGGATATCCTGAAAACCTGGCCTGTTTGCAGCCCTCGAGGACTGGAGTTGTGCAGGCCTGCTAGAGATGATATTTTGAAATACAGGATCTGCCAGAATATAAATGCAGATACCATGGATATGCTACAATGTTATCATACATTGGTACAGTTAATAAACTATCTCAAGAATAAGAATATGAACATAAACTTCACCTATTTACTGGTATAAAGATATAAATGTGCAAATATGTTTGTTCAACATCTAAAATGTAGACTGTAATTTATATTTAGAGTATATAAGTAATCATCTTAAAAAATAGAAGCAAAATATCCTTCATTTCATAGGATCAAAAGGAAATGTGTACAGGAGGATTATGCCTTCACTAGATTAAAGAAGTAGACAACAACATGATTAAACTTATGGTAAAAAATGAATGGGAAGCTACAGTAAGTGAATGAATTGCGAGGAGTAGCAGGAGAATGCTACAAGTCCTGCTAACTGCAGAAGAACCCAGTGAGGTTTGAAAGCTTTGGAACTACAGTATCAATTATAGATACAGTATCACACTACAGTGCCTACTCCTTTTCCCTCATTTGTTACTTTACTACATGGAAGAAAGGACAAACATTTTGTGCAGACAATTCTGATTGCACAACATTTTTGCAGAAGGCAAAAAGATCCAATAACGGTCTGTTTCATAAACATGTGCAAGGAACTGACACATCTCTAATTTTAACTACATTAAAGTATTGTAGACTTATTTCAGAATGATTACATTTTATGGAAGAACTGTATTAGAATTTGAAAATAAATTAACTGAAGTAGAAGATTTAAACATTTAAGGACCCTGACCTCAGAGGAAGGAACTTACATGGATATGATTAAAGGAGCAGAATGGACAAAACTCACAGTTGCAGCAGGAACTACTGCATAGTACAAACTATCCACCACTTAGCTGTGAGTTAAACCTGGCTATTGCATAAGGTGAAATACATTACTTACAAGCCGTTATGCCAATATTGTGTCCACCTCAGTTTTCTGAGCTATAAATCCTACTAGTCTACAACATTCTTGTATGACCACCTACTAATGGAGCTGGCCATCAATTTGTAGTATTTTGTCCCACTTAGTATTTGGTTGGCATACATTTTTGTGTTGCCTGTGTTACTTCTGCAATACCTATAGTGCACCCTAAAGCATTTACTTGTACACCATGACTCACTCTAATTACTAAAAGCATGTATTTACCACCCAATAGAAGAAGCATCACCATTACCACCCCACAGAAGAAGCATGTATTTGTACCAGCCTTGCTTATTTACATACTGTAGATCAGCCAAAAGGAAGAGCAAACTAAGGGCTGGACCCCGCTGGCTACTGCAGTGCCCGCTGTGGCGGATGCTGCAGGGATGAGAGCCCTCCCCTCAATGGCGCCAGGCCCGCTGCGAGGGGGGGCCGCAGCCCTGTGGCGCGAGTTGCTCCTGCTCTCAATAGAATTGAGAGCAGGACTTGTTGCGGAGCGCTAAGCCACGCCCCCCGGCGGTTCAGCCAATGAGGGCGAACCTGCCGGGTGACATCATGGCCACGCCCCGTCACTCCATCGCCACGCCTCCACCTCCCCCCGGTCTTTTGGTCTGCAGCTCCCTGCAGACCGGGGAATTGGCTGCACGTGCCGCCAGTCTCGCGGGCGCGCGTGCAGCGGAGGTACTGGGGCCTCAGCCTTATGAACCAATTACAACTTAACATCAAGGGCCAAGTACGAGTAAGAGTTTGCTCAAGGTGTCTCTACCATGGTTTGTGGTGATTATTAAAAGCCAGCTCAAAGCATGTTAACTATTTACAATAGTTACAATGAACTTTACCTATTAGTGTGGTATTGTAACATGTTATGTATGTTTGACATACTTTGTCCACATTATTAAACTAATATTCATTCTTATGCCAAAATATAATTAATGATGTGATATACTGTAGGCACACAGCAATGCAAGTACTGTACACAACTTTGTCAGTTAACATTCTCATGATATACAAGAAAACTGGGGCGCTCCTCACAATTATACACTGATACCCAAAATCTAGTTGGAGTTCAAAGTGGATGTAGATAGGCAGCAATGATGCACATAAATAATAAAATCATGCAATACTAGCTGCTTGTCTTTGCTGCTGCTCAGCCAGTAACAGATCTCCCGCGATCCTTACACATTATGAAGACACAATAAGGCGAGCGCAAGCCAGAAAAAACAAAAACAGAAACAGCAAAATGTAAGTCACACAATAGCCTAAAATGCTAAAAATTGAATATTCAATTTTTAGCATTTTAGGCTATTGTGTGACTTACATTTTGCTGTTTCTGTTTTTGTTTTTTTCTGGCTAACATTCTCATGACTCGGATAAGTATTGCTCTTAATGTTTAATTAATAGGATAATGGCCCATAATTACCATGTGGTACAATTTATTAAGATACCTTCTGGCACCTGATGGCCTCTTAAATTAATGGTGTCTTATGGAATACTGTAGCACCACGAAGCAAATATAAGCCTTAGTGCAATCCATGTCAAAATATAACAAATTAGGTCACTTAAAATAACACCTGACTACCACATCATTACGAGCCCAGTGTGGCCTGTGTGTCATTGCGACACACATATTTCTCAGCTATGTATCCTAGCTGGCTTTATCTTCCTATTCAAAGATGCTACAGTTTAGACAGACTAATTCTTTCTTCCACATTTTGAATGAAAGCCAGCATTCACTATTTGCTATGTTTGTACCATTTAACACGTCTAAGTTAATCTTTTGGAATACTTTTTATTTGCTTCATTGGTATTATTAATTGCATCTGTAAACATTTGGGGGCTTACGGTTGATTTGTGGAATTTATGTTTATACAAACATAACAAATGTAATCAAACATTTGGATTCTGTTTATGCACACAATGGTTTTATACAAACTTAACATCTTAACACATTGTGCTTATGGAGAACATATTGTTTGGAGTTTGCTTAACAACTCTGGAACATTCCCTTCCTGCACTCTACTTTGACTCAAAGATCACAAAATAATCACATTCAGTGGACCTGACCTTTTATGGCCAATGACCTCAAACAACAACATTAAAGTGGCAATCCAAGTTTCCTTATTTTTCTCCATAGCATTGAAGCAGGTGGTCTCCAGAGCTGAACCCCATTCATTTCAGTTGTGGGGTCCCCCTGCTTCCAGAGATACTCACCTCCTTAAGGTGTGCAGGTATCGGCTCCGCTAGCATGGCTCATGTACAGTAATGGTGGAGTTTCAAAGCTCCCGCGCTCGGCGGGCCAATAGGAAGCCGTGACAACATGACGCGGGAGCTTTAAACTTTGCTGAGATAACCGCACCCCGTTTTGGAGCTCTGTATCTTTGGAAGCAGCGGGTCTCTGGAGATTAAATTAATTGGGTTCAGCTTTGGAGACCTCCTGCTTCCAATCTATGTTAAAAAAAATGCATGAATTGCTCCTTTAATATATAGCAAATAAAAATATCACTGGTGAGCACGTTCACATGTCTCAGACAAGTCTGCAACCGTGCTTTTTCGCCATTATCTCTTGGCATACTATGCTTCTATTGTAACTAAGGGTTCTGGGAAATGACATCACAAATTACAGTGCCACCTTTTGCTTCAAATCCATTTTAACATGGAGCACTAGAAGTTTATGCCTGCTGTATTATACAACTGTTTAGCACAGCCTGGGTTACGAAGTGCATAGCCAGTAAACCCTCTCACAGACACCTTTAGTGTGAGGCTGGTTATAGTGGCTTGCAATTTGAAGCTGGGATACTGTAGGTTTCAACCACACATTAAATAAGTTATGGTGGTAATACATACATTCACATACATTTTCTTTCCCCTTTGTACATTGGTGAATGATAGTCTAATAATTGTGCTTTCTTGTTTCCATTATGAGTGAGGATGCCAGATAAACATCCCTTTATGTAATTGCCTAATCGTTCTTTTCAATTTAAATTAATTCCTCATTAATGTGATTGATTTGTATGTAAATGGTTTAAAGATTTCCTGGAATTTGAAGTAAAATTGAAATTATGAATATAATTATGCAGGTATTTACCTCATTGGAGTATATTATTCTGTTCTTTTAAATTTAATTATAAATAATTACCCTCTTTGCATATATATTAATGATCATCTTTGTTTATCTCACATGTAGGTCAATACTTAATTGTCAATCTGTCATTTAGAAAGGTTGGAAGTTGCTATAAATAAAACAATAACAAAGTCAGTAACCTTTCTTGTATATCTCGTTACAGTGAACAGACACTATACTACAGAATGTCAGTCAATCAAATTATGAGATTTGTTTATCAGGAAAAGGTTATATTTCATTAAGACCTATATAGCCTAGCTATTTACAAAAAAAGTTGATTAAAAAAATGGGTTCAGCCAATTATAAAGTTCAGTTGCTGTTTCTAGAAGTACTGTACAATATGTACTATGTATACTGTAATATAAGCACGTTTGAAAATACTGTGTATATATACAGGTAACCTCAGTAAAGAACAGGAAAATGTCAGCATGTACCAATCACTGATGCAATGTAAGTCTAATGAGTATTTCACATAGGCGGGTTTTGTGATCTTCAGATTATTTGACATTTCAAATCAATATACTAAAGCAATGCTTTCAGAACTGAAGATAACCCTGGCTAAAAAGAGTCAAGTCAAACATACATACTGCATTTACAATGGAATGGCTGGAATATAAGTATACAGTACATATACACCAAAGTGGAGCAGGTTTTGTTTGGCTCACAATTTTTCATATGTTTTGCTGTGTTTGAAGCGACAGGCACAATAAAGCCTTATTTTAATTTCACTTTAAAACAGTCTCCATTGCGTACCTCTGCACATGTCCTCTTACAGTGTCAAAATCCGTTCCCCAAATTATTTTAGTCTTTCGGATTCCAATCTGATCTGTATAATGAAATCCAGAGTCGGATTGCAGCCTCCTAAAACCGAGTGAAATCCTCGGAATCCTCTGGCTTGATTCTGTGGAATCCGTGACCAGAATCCACTGGAATCCATTCTGCAGAGTCCAAAAACAAAATATATTGCCACTCCCAGTTCATGAAAGGAGAGAGAGAACACTCAACCACGTTGCTGGATCTTTGCTCTCACATTAAAGGCAGGAAGCAGAAGGACCTGTTAGCAGGTTTATTCTTAAAGGCATAAAATGTAACAATCATAAAATAAAATGCCCAGCTCCTCTCTGAGAACACTAGCCAACATGGTGGTTACTCTCAAACTAGCGGCTGAAGAGCTAATCCCCTTACCATCTATAGTAATCAAAAGGTATATGCAGGTAATTTTACCTGCTGGCGCCCAGCTTTCTCCTGACTCGGATAAGGAGGAAGAATCCAAACCTTGTCCCAGGCACATCCTTCTAGGCAGCTTGATTCCCCACAACCTCTTGCCCTGTCTCTGCATGTTCTGAAACAGGTGTCCCCCTGAGAAGCATGGCCTTGTCTCTGCAGGATCTGGAAGCACTGACTGAATGTAAGTTCCTGCCTTTTAAAGACCTCAGGGGCCAATTAGCTACACCCTAGCAGTTAGGATGTGGTCTTCTGCCACATAGTGAGGAAGTTAACCCTTCACTTCCTCACAATATAGGTATATGTGTATATATATATATATATATTATGCATGTATGTATGTATGTATGTGTGTATGTATGTATGTATGTATATGTATATATGTATATATCTATGGATTAAACCTATCCCTGCCCCCTGTGCAGTATTCGATTTATGAATTTAGGTATTAAATGGTCTCTTAATGTTTGTGATGTAAGAGTGTGTGTGTGTGTGTGTGTATGTGTTGTGATACAATCACTGTTTCTAGGGCCTAGAAGAGTGCAGTAAGTGTGCTTTCCAGTCTACAGAGAGTGACTCTCCCGTAGAGAAGATAGCAGCAGCTGCAAACTAATTGAGCAGGCTGGACTCCTGATTGCACATGGATTTTTAAAAGTCAGGAAGTGACTACAAACATAGAGAGACTGCTTACCCCAGAGAGAGAAGGCGGGAGAGAAAAAGTTTTCCTCAGCAAAGAGGATGGCATAGTCCCCTAGACCCGATGGATGGTGGTCGCGGAGTCTGCTGGGACTGCCTGGGTTTGAATCCCAGGAAGAGGAAGGAAGGATGCAAAACCATACTGAAGCAGGGATGTCAGGTCCTTAACATTGGGCTTACATAGAAGAGGGATTCTCTTAACTCTCACAGGTTCCAGAGGGAATTAATTGGAGGCCCAAATCAGCACAAGGCAAAGAGCTAAGTTAATTTAATGTACTGAAGACGGTGTTGTTGCATATGATAGGGCATGTTTTAAGATGGGAACCAGTTTAGTTGGCCAGCGCTGTTAGAAAGGGCTAAAAGTACGGTGTAGTTACTTTTCCCTAAAGGGAATAGGAGTTATTTTTATGTTTTGTGTTTTGACTTAAAGGGACGGTGGGCCTGTTGGTGTATGATTTAACCCTGTAAATAAACTCCCTGTAGAGAAATACAATGTTTCTGGCCTTTTTCTGGGACTTAAAGATACTGCAACGTGATGTGGGCATCCCAGTGTGTAAATATACATTTTTGAAGCGCCCACAGTGTATACAGCACTTTACAAAAGGTGTGCGAGGAGGGGGAGTGTATACCAATGGTGTGGTGGGTGTTGCAATGTAAGAGGGTGTTGCATTACTATAAATGTGTATGGATACTATGTAGTCCCAATTTGTACATAGGGATAGAATTACATTGTACATTTGTATGTGTAAGAGACAGGTTTGTGTGCATTCATATAGCGCAGTATTTATAGACATGGGCTTAAGCACTCATGGGAAGAGAGTTCACTTGGTTAGTGGCTCATGAAACTGCAGTCTTGTTTAGGCCATGGGTCAGTGTCCCAAATAGTCTAATAAATTTGTATTCTTGCAACCATCTCTCTTTCGGTGTTCTGAGATTACCTTTGAGCATGGCCACTTTTGAGCATGGCCAGAGTCAAAGAAACGTTCGCCGACAGAACTGTCTCTTGTTCCACATGTCATGCTGTGGCGATGCAGGTTCATTCTCTTGTTTAGCCCTTGTCCTGTCTCACCTATGTAGTAACAACCCCCTGAGAATTTCATGAACATGATAAGGTACACGACATTGCTAAAGGAAGAGGAGAAACTTCTTTTGATTTTATACTCCAGATTTCTGTGTGATATTTGTATTGTGCCCGCTGTATGGAGCATTGCGCAGGTTTTGCATCTTGCATCCTGGCATGGTCTTGTCACGCATTCAGTTGTTTTGTTGAATACTTTACTCCTCACCATCATTTCCTTGAGATTATGAGGTTGTATGATAATAATGGTGTTTCAGGGAAGACATGTTGCAGTCTTTTATCTTCCTGGAGAATGGGTTGTAGTTCCCTGGCGATCTTGCGTAGGGTTTCTAGTTGTGAGTTATATGTGACCACCAAAGGTACCTGTCACTTGTCTCTTTCTTTCTGTATTCAAGGAGATCACTTCTTGGTATTCTGGTGGCTTTGTGGATTTGCTGGTCTACAATTCTGTGGTGGTATTCATGGTTTATGAAATACGATCTCAAGGCTGTAATCTGCTGGCCTCTGTCTGCTGTGTCGTAGCATATCCGGTTGTATCGTATGGCTTGACTGTAGATGGTTTCATGCTTAGTGTGTGTGGAAGCTGTTGTCCCTCAAATAGCTGTCTCTGTCTGTAGGTTTGCGGTATATAGAGGACTGTAGTTGGTGGTTCTTTATAGTAATGGTCTAGGAAATGTACTTCGTCCAGGCAATGTGTAAGTTTGAGGTTGATGATCGGATGGAACGTATTGAAGTTTCCATGAAACTGTATGAAGTCCTGTTCACCAGAGGTCCAAATCAGGAAGATGTCATCGAAGGTTTGTAAGGGGTTTCAGTGACAGCTGAAAGAAAATCAGTTTCCAGTTTTGTGCAGAACAGATTGGCATACTGTGGCGCCATCCGAGTGTCCATAGCAGTTCCAGTTGTCTTTAGGTATGTGTCATTTCCAAATGTGAAGTAGTTATGGGTCAGAATAAATTAGATACATTTAGTCACTGTCTCTGTGAGTGGATCCTGCTGTCCCAGAAAGTATCTGCAGGCTGAAATTCTATCTTCATGGGGGATGTTTGTGTAAAGTGATTCTACATCCATGGTTGCTAGTAGTGTTCCTATTTGGATGGGGCCAATAGTTTTAAGTTTGTTTAGCAGGTCGGTGGTTTCCTGGATATAGCTGGGTGTTTTCCCATATATACATACACGTGAGTGAAATAAGACGAGAAAATAGAGTAAAAATTGACAGTGAGTGATATTGATTTACTTTCTGTGCTGCTTTTGCAATTTGCACTTTGCACAGTGTTCTTGATTTGCCTGGCTGGGTGCTGCTGCTTCTGCTGGGAATCTGGCAGTGGTAGTACAAATATGACAACTCTAGTAATGGAATGGCATTGGCCTCTGGCCTCAGTGACCTGGGCTGTGCCCTGACACACGACGTGCAGAGTATCAGGGAGATAAGACGCGTGTAAGTGTAACCCTACTTCAAACTAATTGACAGTATTGTTGTTATTAATATTATAATCTTATTATTAGATATTTATATACTGCTACCTAATTTATAGAATAGACACAGTAACAGTACATGAGAAGAGGACCGCTCAGAGTGTGGACTGGACACACACAGAACGGAGTCAGTCTAGCCAGTCGAAGGTTAATGGTTAAGCTGAAGTTGTATTAAGTAAATAATGTATAAATGTTTGACTATAGTGTTACAGCAGCAGCTGCCCTAACTAACCCATAGCCACACCCTGTCTACAACACAATGGCTTAAACTTGAGGCTGTACCCCTAATGATATACTCCTCCCATAATCATTAATTTGCGGATTCATATTACGTTTGCTGATGCAGATCCCATTTTCAGATTTGAATACCAAATACATAAGACAGATTTTCATTTTTAGACTGATGGGCGGAATTCCGCGGCCAATCCATTGCGGATTCGGATTCCAGCAAAAATGTTGCCCATCTCTACTCATTATCAACTGCAGTGTGTGTACCAGTATGCTTACCAATTATGCAGTACACACTACAAGGGCTCTATTTCGATGTACTTCAGTGGCATAAAATATATGCATTTCTGAATACTTTCAACATTTATATAACATATTGTATCACTACCAGGTATCTGAGATGGCTGGCTTGGTAATATATCACCATTGTATTAAGTCCATAGTTGATATAATTGTAAGCAATGCATAGTAGAATTTATGTCTGCAATTAAAACAAAATTATTAATTATGAATAATTTCACTTGTGCTTCAGTGAACTTGACTGCGATCACCATAGTGTTCTCGAGACTATATGCTGTGCAAGATAAACCAGATCTCTTAGTGGATAACTTTAAGCTCCTATATAGAAAGGGAGACAGATTACAGCATGAGTTGTGGAAGTTGATCAGAACAGCTCACATGAGAGTATCCAGACAACCTCCACAATAGGACATACAGGAGTAGGGGCTATGTGTTATGAGAGTTAGTAAGAAATGTTTTGCATGAAGGTTACTTGAGGCAGTAAAGTTGAAGATGATGTGTGGTCTTGATGACACCATCTTGAAGTGGAAGTATGAAGTTCAAACCCAGTTCCATCCTTGTCAAAACTCTGCATTTACTGTACTGGGATTCATTGTCTCTGTAGGTTTTTTGTAAACCACTGCTTATGATTTTGGCTCTCTTCATATAAAGAATACTAAGAAAGAGGAAGTGTAGAATAAGAGAGATTCCTCTGGGAAAAATATGACCCATTTACTTGGAGAACTTCTTTCATTTGCATCAAGAGAACGTCCATGCTATATGAATTAATGCAGATACATAATTATTTCGAAACACTTGCTCCATATCGACCAAAATAAGGTGTTGATTACAGTAATGTACCATAAACTATAAAACATTTAAAAAAAAGGATATATTTTGAACTGAATAATCTTAAAACATAAATGAATATGCAAGTTTAAAAAACAAAATAAAGGGATGGTCATTGATCACATATGTAAGCTGCCATTCTACCACTGGTGATGTTAAGTGGCTATTTAGACAGACCCTTAGCAAACACTGTTTTGGTTTATACACAATCCATAACATTGTTCCACCTTTTATATACGAAGTTACATTTAATGTGGCTAAACTGTAGATGTGTTATAGTAAAGGGACAGTTTCACATACCGTTAAACTAATAAACATGTTTTTAATTATGTTTATACAATACTGTACTATAGCTGATTGTCTATTCATCTACCTGATGATCAGTTTGAGAGGATGCTTCATACTATGGGGCAGAAGGTTATTTAGCCTGTTTAGCCTAAATTACCTTTAGGGTAATGCTAACGCCTATGTTCTAAAGAAAATAAGATAACGTTAATCCAGTGTACTCTTTAAATTACGTATGGTTATTTTATGTCCAGCTGTTAATGCTAATGATACTGTATGAAAAGGAGGCATTTCCCTAAACATTGCATATGCACTAAAGGCCAGAATTTAGCCTGATGTTATAGAGAGAGAAAATACCTATTTTAGTAGAGTTCCAAGCACTATATACAGATGTAGCAAGACTCACATCTTAATTTGTAATTCCGTTGGCAAACTTGTCTAGCCATAGATTTTAAATGTTATTAAGAATTTATCATGTTTATTTTTCACTAATATAGTTATCTTATCATAAACACAATCTCTCAAACTCTGTTTATAACTTGTTTCTTAGAAAGAGTATCACATTGTTTCCATACTGCAACATCTAGCAGCAGAGGGAAAATTATGTGCCAGTATTTGTTAGGGGATATTTTTCCTAAATGGGTCTGCCTAAGGCTTGGGTCCCGCTGCATCCGACGGCGGCCGCGTGCACGCCACTCACCAGCTCCTGACTTCCTCCCAAGCCGGCCCCAGTCCCTCCTCACTGCCAGGCTCACTACGCACTGTGACGCGTCAGCCAGCAGAGAATGCAATAGGATTGTGATCCCGAGCGGCGATGCGTTACGTGGTGTGGCAGGGAGCCAATGAGGAGGGGAGATCGCCGGCAGGGGGCTGGACACACAAACACACGAGTTGGTAATCTCTGCGGATTCCTGATGTTACAATGCAAAGTCTGTATTGATACTGCGTGTACAGTAATGTTTGTATTTTTTGAAGTAGGCTGGTATGACTTGCTTGGTACACATGTAACATCTATTGATTTGAGTGAAGCGATGAGGGAAGACTGTGTACTCCTTCCCATTTGATTATAATCTGAGACTATTCCATTACATGAGGCTCTTAAACAAAAGATTGTAATTCCAGCAGCTTTGTTTAGGAGCATACCAGTTTACACCAGCCATGGCTTACACCAGCCATGGTTGCCATGCCCCCACCACCCCCGGTGCTTGCAGCTTCCCATGTAGCGAGTTGTAGCATCTGATCTTCATTCCTCATAGCCATGCCCCCCATCATAGTCGCGCCCACCGACCCATTTTTGCCACGCCCACCGAGCCTAAAAACGTCTCCCTTCAGACTGCAGGTCGTCGTGAAGTGCCGTGTACGTGCCACCTTATACTGATACTAACCTAATACTAGTGACCACATGTCAAGGGGTAAAGTCGTGCCATAATCTAGTATATTCATTTTATAACATCCTTCCAAAAAATATTATTTTTGGACATGACCACCAAAAGTGACCCATCATGCCCACTTGACCACAGTGTCTCTAGTCTCCAGCACAAATTAGAAGATATATTATAGATATGTTTAAGTTTTGCTGATAGGAATCTTAACAACATTTTAAAACTGTTTTTCTTTGGTTCTCGGACCGATATGTTCCCAATCTTTCACAACCCGTGTCGAGCCCAGTTCTGTTTCCCAAATAATCATATACAGTATTGTAGTTCCGTCTCTCGGAAAGGCCAAGACAGCAAGTTGTAAATTAGCAAATTCATACCTTTCTGAGCTGAGTTAAATTTCCAAACAAATTCAAATGTCTTTAAATCCTGGCATGCATCAGTTATCTTATATTCGATCTCTTTCAAAATTTCAAATATTTTAATTTGTCCATTATAATATCAATTCCTTATCTAACTATCCTGGCCCTCTTGAAGAAAAACCAACAAGAATCGTGTATTCAGTAGGAAAAAATTATAACCCATACTGTATATCACAAATATGCAAAGAGTGTTCCTCTAAGAGATTGTAATCAATAAATTTGGAGATGTGTTATTACATTTAGCATCAAGTAAGGCAAACAAAATCAAAGAATATAATTGTGGAATTTGATAAAATAATGTAAAAAAAAGTGTGTCCCGAGCACGCGCATTTTAAGTGAAACTTCTTTGTCTTCTGTCACTGTTATGTCACAGAGATTGTAATTGTGATGGTGATGTTTTTAAATTAAAAATCAAAACACAATTCAGTGCCAAAGCGCCAAGAAGTCAGACTTAATGCGTGTTTTAGCTACTAGCACTTCTATATTTATAGTAACTGTGAATTCCTTGTGTGTGTGTGTGTGTGACTTTGTGTGTGTGTTTGTGTCTCTCTGTGTCTCTGTGTATGTGTGTGTGGTCTCTTTGTCCTGCTGCTGGTGCACCTGTGCCTACTGCACAGGCGCGTCCGGACGGAGCGGCTCCAACTGCGCAGGCACGCAATGCCAGAGCCATCGGCAACGGCTCCTGCGCAATGCTCGCCGAGCGCAGGAGGCCTCCGCATACACACCAAGCTGGCAACACTGATGGCCTCTTCTGCCAGCAGTGACATCACTTTTGCGGCTGCACTTCGTCACCATGAAGGCCATTTACTCCAAGACACATTTTCATTTGGTAAGTTTCACTTTAAAAAAATATCAAATTGGGCTAAAGAATAGTAAACTCCAAATAAAGGTTAGTGGTAAATTGGTATAAAAGTCGGTAAATAAAGTCCTTAGGCTAGGTGGTAGGTGCTGCCTCCTCATGGGAATTTCTCAAGTCCTCTGTACAGTAAGTGGCGAGGATAAAACTTTAAATAAATGCACACATCAAAAGCCACCAATGGTGTGTTACCCTTTCATTAAATAAAATCCAATATATTCACTCACCATCATGAATCTTGTGCCAGACCCATCCAAACAGTGTAATCTTTCCACCTTCGTGTTCCCACAGTCTCTGGTAAGCTTCTTGATGTTACCATTTAGCCTTAGCTGCATCTGCTGTGTACTGACTTTGGAGTAATGGGTCGATGATTTCATCAGGCCACGGAGAAATAATTAGCACTGCTATCACCCTGCAAAAGAGAAAGTACCGATACTTAGGCTTATTTCTAGCGCTTCAGGAATAAGGTATCCCAAAGGTGTAGGGAACACCGGAGCACCATCATTTGTGATACCTTCTGACTGAAGCACTAGAAATAAGCCTAAGTATCAGTACTTTCTCTTTTGAAACTCCGGTTTGGACTTTGTTTGATCATTTTTCTATCTGATTGAGGGAAGAACTACATGTTATGCATACTGTATAGCAATGGGCCAGAAGAAAGGGTTTATTACTCTGAAATGTTAACATTGCTCCCCTTGACACTTTTGTAAATATTATTGTTATTTTTTTCTTATTTTTCCCATTAGTTTGTCCTTCTTGATTGCTCTGTTATCTGTATGCTTACATTGTACAGTATTTCACTATTATTCTCATATTTATGAGTAAAATATACTATTTTGAAGTATTTCTGACTTAAGTATTTTTGAGTGCGGGGTTGCTATTTGTTTTAATATTTTGTTTTTTCATCTTTTCATCTTGCTCTTGCCATCTTCTAGTACAAATACACTTTGTAATTAAGTGGCTGTGATCTTATTTAAAATCACATGCACAAACGAATACTACAACATCTACTTATGCCCTGCGTGTGCACAGTGGTGCAGTATTTATAAGTCTCTGCAGAGCAATTTGGGGCATGTACCTAACCATTTATAATTGTATTTCCTTTTGAACTGCCTCATCCTGAATGGTTCTCATCTGAGTAGACTTAATACAATGTTTATTGATTCCCTATGAATTTCTCGACCATTATCCTTTCTTCCATATTTGCTCATCTCGTGCCCTGCTTTGTAAATATGTTGCTGCTCACTGTAAATTGCTAAATGCTCCCAGTGTTTGTAATGCATTCCTCTCCATTAGCCTCAACTCCATGGCTCCAGCTATAAAGATTGATGAGTTGCACACCATGCACATGAAAATAATTGAAGCAAATATTGATTGGTGTATCTATGTAGTAAATAGGTTTCAAGTCCATATGTTTTTCATCATATAGAAAAAATATATTTGGCCCACAATTTGCAATCGTGAGATTACATGGTTAGGCATAGTTGGTAACTGAGATCTGACATATCCTTCAGGCCGTATTCTGCAAAATGTGATGGTGCCAATCTAGCACTATAGCACAGAGAGCCTCATTGACTTCAATGGTGCATTCTGTGCGATAGTGCAGAATTGGTGCTATTGCTATTTACAGAATAAGACCCTTTCTCTTTGACTCCCCCTACACTCTATATTACAGTTCTCTCATGTTCCTTTTCATACACACATCCCAACACTGGGGGAGATATGGACAACAATGTACTCCTTGTTCTGGTATATTTCAATATTGTCATCAGCAAATAAAAATATCACTTGTGAGCACATTCACATGCCCCAGACAGGTCTGCAACTCTGCTTTTCACCATTATCTCTTAGCATACAATGCTTCCACTGCAGCAAGGGATTCTGGGAAATGGCATGAAAATGAGCACAAAGGGTCACATTTTACATCATGCCCATTTTAACATGGACCCCTATAAGCATATGCCTGCCATACTGTCATCAAAACTTGACACTACATTAATCTAGTATCTGTCTGTCTACAGCCTACATAGACATTTTCAATGGATGTACTGTACACTGTGATGGGCAATAAATATAACTTGCCTTTTCTTATTTTTTTACACTTTTCTATCAGATCCCAACTTCTGATTCAACCTTCTTCTCTGTTCCTTCCTCACCCAACACTAACAAGGATATTTATCATAAAATCTAAAGCCTGCTACTCATCAGATCGCTACATCTTTTAACTTGCTTATCCCCAATCAATACATTTAATTGTCTGGATTATGTGATGTAAAATTGTACCCTTACCTGCATTTTAGATAAAAAAAGGTCCACTTGGAAACATCTGTAGCTTTTGCCTTGCTATCCTTGTGCTGCAAATTCCTGTCATGGTAATGTGATATTATGATTGTTATAATATGATTGTTATTAAAATACACTTTAAACTTTGGTGCTCAGCAAAAATATAATGAAGTAAAGAGACCACACTACAACAAAAGCTAAATAAACACAAATCTGATGAAAATGTAAGTTTTTTTTATTTTTTTATTTGCAAAGATTTATTTGTGCTGTATGAGTATTTCATTTTTTCAATGAATGTAAAATGCTTTTCTCGTTTAAGAGTATTGTGTATATCCAATTTTCTGATTAAATCACATCACAATACTTTTCTGACTGGTAAACAGAAATGTCACTATGGATTGCTTCCTAACAGAAGACTAAGATAAAAAAAAAAAGCATAAAGAGTAGATCCATAAATGACAGTCCTTAGTAATCATTCTTGATAGGAAAGAAAATATAGTCTAGATACTTGGCAATAAAGAAAAGCGTATAAATTCACTGTAATTTATGACAAGTACAGCAAATCTCTGAATGCTCAAGAGAATTTCTACATCCCATTGTAAATCTCAGCTACATACTGTAGAGTGTGGATAGTGTTTACAGCTAAGAATTTATTTTTTCCATCAGAGGCAAAGTCAGATCTGTCTACAGGGAACTCTCCACAGCAAATGTTCATGATGTAAGTCTGGGGAGAATCAAAAGATTTCCCCTAGACAATCTGCATCTACCATTAAAGCTCCTTTAAAAAGTAGCTAACAGTACCCATAAAAGATGTAATTAATTTTCCAAGCAGCAGAAATCATTTTAGCATGCTATAGCAACTAAAGTATTCGTAAAGGGTTGGTTAAGAGTCTATTGAATTAAACAATATTGTCTTCCATGCTTCTAACTTCACAGAAAATGTATGGCAAAATATATATTTTTGATAGAGTTCAATACCACCCCAAAAAACTCTTGCAACACTCAAACCATCATTTATTGCAAGTTTCAGAGGTTTGATTTAGTTATATCTACCATAAAGTGACTGAATTCAGAATTGCTTGATTTGGTAATAATAAATGTAGGGCAAAAAAAACAACCCCAGATAGATTGTAAAGAAGCTAGTCATTTTTAAATTTGATATTGTCTTTGTCCACAGCAGGATAACTGTTCCGCATTTTAAAGTGTCATGACAGGAATATTTCAATCATTACTGATCCTTCTCCATCTCAAATGATATTGATCTAGTCCCAATAATTGAATGACCATTGGGCGACCCTTTTCAACCAAACTGTTTTGTATGTTGTCTATAATCTGTTTCTAAAGAAATTAACTTTTGCACAAGAGGAAAGTATTTACTAACAAAGAAGGTACACCTAAGTGTTTTAAACTCCATTTAGCTGTAAGGTAAATACAATTTGTTACACTATGAGTATAACTAGCAAAAGGGCAAATACAAAGTGCATCAATAGGATACAAATGACTGAAAAACAGAAATATATAAAATGTATCAATTCTGTGTAATACTGCACGTGTGCTTCTTAGGTAGAAGGGTAATAAGAATAGAAATTCCTATTCCTTTAAGATATCTAGAGTTCTATTTCTGCTTAATAAAACCTCTAATTCTCCCAAACACTTTGTTGTAGGATCTTTGTCTAAAATGACCTACCGGTAAAGTATTTCTGTTTCCTTAAAATTCTATAAGATTCCTGTATATAAAATTATTTATGCATAATCACTGGAGAGCTTTTCTGATATACCTACAAGCCTTATGTGATCCTGGACACTATTTCAACATCATTGAGTAAAGGATATTCTGTCCTGAAGTCTGATGTTATATTCCCATGTCTAACTGCTTATTGCCCAGTATAAGTACAACCCATGAAAAAGGAATAATAATGTGCAGCTATAACTAACACAAATTGTGATAATGACCAATGTCTACAGTGAATAAAACAATGTTGTCATCACCTATACCCTAAATGAGTGTGCACAAGTGTATGTTAACCATTGTGAAAAAAATATGGAAAAATAGTAAACCATACAAAACCGTGGGGTATCGTAGTACACGTTGGCAGCTATAATAAAAGAGTGGCTCAGCACCCTCACGAACTAGAGGATAAAAGACAAAAAACAGCGCAAAACGCAAATAGTGAAGTATTTCAAAATATTTTAGTGTAAAAAAGAGGTAAGTATTCTGCGTACATAAAACTGATAGATCAATCGCAATTAGGTGTTTTCCCAGTGAGACTCCAAACCGAGTTGGATTTCCTGTGTAAGCTGCCATCACCCTGAGAGGCCAAGACGTTATCTGGAGACCACACAGGAATACTTACCAGAGGGACCCTCATCCGTCGCCCATTCCGATGCCAGCAGTGTGGTAACCTTGTGTATTGTACACGTAATTGCGATTCATCTATCAGTTTTATGTACGCATAATACTTCCCCCTTTTTTACACAAAAATGTTTTGATATACTTCATTATTTGCGTTTTGCGTTGTTTTTTGTCTTTAATCCTTAAGTACAACCCATGTTTGCTTTATCCAGCTAGCTTGTGAGTGCATCTATTACTCTTCTACCTAAGAACACACACTGTATTACACAGAATTGAACTATGTTTTTTTACATGTTTTGTTTCTACCAAGCATGTGGTTCCTGGGAAGTGCAGTCCAACTTTTGCATCTGTTTTCCTGTGAATTTAACTGGTTAGCTAATGCATGACCACCATCAATAATTTAACCCCCAAAACAAGCCTTTGGAATTAAAAGAAAATATCTTCCCGCTGTGAACATCATGACCTCTGCAATGCACATGAATGACTAATCTAAAAAAAAAATCTAGAAAAGTTGCACATCTCTTGATTATTACTTTGTATCATTTTATACCACATTTTGTTTTCCGTGACACTTCTTTTGGGGTTTTTTTTTTTCCAGCACCTTATGAATTTCACATATCTAAAGAAAGTCACAATATCATGGAAAACCACAAACACAGTTTTCTGCAAAGTACTATTTAGGAAAGATTGAATAAAGTGATCCCCTTTGTGGATAATCCTCAAAACAGTCCAATGCATATCCAATCCCTTTTTTAAGGTACACAAGTACTGGTAATTGAAGGAAGAATCCTGCATCAAGTCCTATGATGCAATAATGAGGATTAAGGTGCATGGGAACCCCTTTAAAAAAATCCTAATAGAGGACATAGTTTAAGTATTATTATTGTCAATTGTGGCCTAAATCTACATGTATATTTTTTAGTTCACTTTTACATTCATTTTAGTTATGTGAAGGAGCCCGCAGGTTTTAGCTAATGTCCTTATTTTAAATCATACAGAGCATAAATTACATTTCTCTTTATAGATAAACTTCAACCAATAGACTAGAGATGTGTAAAACTGTCCAAAATGCATATGTGACATTTTTTTTAAACATACATTTGCTATTTAGTACATTTGCTGTGTTAAGAAACTATCAGTAGAGCGATTCACAGAACACCGTATCAGGGGAATAATTGCTGAGCGCTGGAAGTCCATGGGGATTTGTGACTCTGCTGCATGCTACAGTTTGATAACAGTTATCTCTATGTGTGATACCTGACTGTCTTGACAAAGGGATCCTCTTACATGAGTGACACTTATATCACCTTCCTGCCTCTCTTACAGCATTAGTAGGAGCAGACTGGGAACCCTCAAACAAATGTTGGAATATCAAACCGAGGACACTTCTACAGATTATCCTGCTTTCTTTGTGATTCTGTGTCTGTTTTCAGACATTTTTTGAGTTTGGCTACCGTGCCTTACACAAGAATTGTATTTATTGCTGCACACTCCTCTTACACCGTCCATTGTATATATATTAAGCAGCGTGAACTCATAAAGAACCATATGCGTTATTTGTTTTATTAATAACCTAGTAAATCTGGGACTAAATGTGGTATGATTAGACTTACATATAAGTTTTTCACAGCACCACTATTAAGAAATATGAATGCAAGTAAATCATAGTTTGCATAAATTAACTGCCACGTTATTATTTGACTGTCATTCATTTTTGTGACAATAAACAGGGCTCTGATTCCTATTACAATAAACAGGGCTCTGATTCCTATTACAATAAACAGGGCTCTGATTCCTATTACAATAAACAGGGCTCTGATTCCTATTACAATAAACAGGGCTCTGATTCCTATTACAATAAACAGGGCTCTGATTCCTATTACAATAAACAGGGCTCTGACTCCACTCGTAATCCGTTAAACAGAAGCACAGTTTTGCAGTAATCTAACACTGATTTTTTTATTGCAAGTGGCTGCCATAAGAGAATTTAGCAACCAAATCACTGTAATTCTCAGCTAGCCTTATAACTAAGCGGAATCATAAGTACCATTGATTTAAAGCATAATTTCATATGCACAATCACATCAACAACATGTAATTATATGTAACTTATATCTCTATACTGAAACCCCTTCTTATTTAATATATATTTGAACTAAATTTACGTAAGAATATAGTATTGTTTCATCGTGCTTTACAATATAAGAATTGAAGTAACAAAAATATATGGTATATTAAAAAGCATGCTGATTTTGTTTGAATTTACCTAGCCAGTTTATACGACAGCTGTATCAAAAAAAAAAAAAAATTGCCACTGCAAACGACCCAAGGCATTTGGAGGATACTGGCCCATTTTGTGCCATGCTGATAACTGCAACCTAAGACCTTAACCCCTAAATCTAACCATTAACCATAACTTTAACACCTAAACCCTAGCTCCTAACCTTAACCCCTAACAAGACAATGGTGGATTCCATTTTGCCAAGACATCCCTTCTGTATCCTTCTCATCTTCTGCACCTTCATACTGTAACTCTCCTCCTGCCTCACTTGACTCATTTTCCTCAGCCGCAGATGAGGACTCTTCTCTGTCTTTGACTCGCTAATCAATCCTGCCTCTTCTTCTTCCTCCATCTCATCTCAGGACTTTGCTGACTATTTTAAGGAAAAGGTGGAATCCATACATCAGACCAGCCCCTCTATTTCCTCCACCCACCTCTTCCTAACTCTCCTCCTGCCTTCCTTGACTTTTTTCTGCTGTCACAGAGGAGGATGTGTCGCTGCTAATCTCCTCTTATCCTTCTACCACTTGCCCTCTTCACCTCATTCCCTCCCATCTCCTCAAACCTCTTGCTCCTACTCTAATCCCCACACACACATATTTTCAACTCCTCCCTCTGCTCTGGTACATTTCCCTTCTCCTTTAAACAGGCAACAGTTATACCATAAAAAGGGGGGGGAGGGAAACACAAAGTGATTGTGCCCCTAAAAGAATTCACTAAACTGCACACCACCAGGTGTAAAAAGTAACTTTTAATAGATTGACTTAAAACATATATTACCAGAGATAGGTGTAAGGTGAATAAAAATGAATTAAATCAAAAGTGTCAAGCATCTATGTCGTCTAGTGTGTATAGTAATAATATCCCAATTAACCAGCTAATGATGGTGGGATGTGGAGGGCATAGAATGCAAAAGGTCAGGGTATAAACCCCTCTGTATCAGTTGTTAGACCAGATGGTAAGTATATAAACAGGTCAGCGAAACCGGATAGGTAGTAAATGAATATCCAATCCTCCTAACATGAACATAAAGTAGAACAACTCTGCAATAATAAACTGTCACGTGAAATACAAATCCTGTGAGTACAAGGACTGGCATTCACAGCCACATTGTTAGTGAGTATACAGCATATAGTAGGTGAGAATACCTACACACAGAGGTAGGGGGATTGCCAACAGTACTCGCTGCCTAAACAAACTAGACTGAAATAGCCTGGTTCTGTGATCTGAACATACTGACACAGGAACCTACAAAAACTACATTGAAACAGCTCCAAGTAGGATACTGACAACATTGCACGTCCAACGCGCGTTTCCCTCCAGCAAAGGAGCTTCTTCAGGGACAAATATTTGCATGTGTCGCTGCTTATCTCCTCTTATCCTTCTACCACTTGCCCTCTTCACCTCATTCCCTCCCATCTCCTCAAACCTCTTGCTCCTACTCAAATCCCCACACACACATATTTTCAACTCCTCCCTCTGCTCTGGTACATTTCCCTTCTCCTTCAAACAGGCAACAGTTATACCATTACTCAAAAACAGCAAGCTTGACCCTACCGGTCTCTCTAATTATCGCCCTGTCTCCCACCTGCCTTTTGCCTCTAAACTCCTTGAACGCCTTTTATTCTCTCAGTTGCTCAATTTTCTTACCACTTATTCTTTACTAGATCCTCTACAATTTGGCTTCCACACTGCTCACTCCACCAAAACAGCACTCACCAAAATAAAAAATGACCTCATGCTGCCAAAGATAAAGGTCATTAAGACTATACACTCTTCTGCCCCTCCTTATAGCTGAACCCTATTTTCGCGCTATACACCTGCCTGACTCTTGCGTTCTGCTCAAGGATGTCTTCTCCCTACCCCTTTGGTATCTAAAGCCCTCTACGACCTAAAACCTCTCTCACTCACTGGCCCACGCCTCTGGAATGTCCCTCCCCTCAGTATCCGACTAGCACCTTTTTTCTACTTTTAAGACCCATCTTAAAACACACCTATTTAATGAAGCATTTGGGTAGCTCTGTTTGGCTGTTACAATATATCACATATGTACTGATCTTGACCCCTTGCAGACGCACATACCAGAACACCCTCCTACCATTTCTCTAAGTTCTCCCTACTTACCACTTAGATTATAAAATCTTTCGGGCAGGGACTCCTTTTCCTAGTGTTACTTTTCCAACCATGGCATGTTACAAGTCAATAATCTGCTGAGCCTGGGTCAGGTCTGCCGGCGGAATCCATGGTAGGGCCTGTTTATTCTGTCCAGGGTGGATCTATGGCTAGAGTGGATCCCAGTGGCAGAAACATCAGGGAGCATGGTCAGGGTCACAAGCAGGGCTCGGAGGCAGGTGGCAAGTAGCGTTGTCAGGTCACAAGCATAGGTCGGCAACCAGGAGAACAGAGGAACAGCAGTAGTAACAGCAGCAAACACAGGAACCTAGCAGGAGCTGGAGGAACCAGTATAAACAGGCACTGAGAGAACGGAAGGGGAAGTTTATATAGGCAGGCGATACAGTAGGTAGAACACAGGTGCAGGGGTGTCAGGTTTCAGGGTCTGGAATGTTCCTTGAGAGAGCTAGCAGAGTAGCAGCAGTCCCGGTGGATTAACATGGATACTGCAGAGTAGAACATACAGTCCCATTCCTCTACAGTGATACAAAACTTAAGTATGTTGGAAAATAAGTGGCTCCAAGCAATTATGCCAAAGGTTTTTTCTGTGTCTAAACTAATAACACATAATGGTTCATCTTAAATAAACAAACCTGCACATTTTAAATGTACCCTCTCGCCTAAGAATACAAATTAAAGTTACAATTTCTAACCTTTTCTCACCAGTCTATTATATCATATTTCTCCTTTTTTATATATTATGTTTTGTGTTTTCTTGTTTAGACTGCATACAGAAAGTGTGCCCTGATTGTTAAGAAACTTTAATTATTCTTTCTGCTTATGTGTCAAATATAAGAAAATTGTTGAGTCAGGTTTACTGGCTTAGAGACTAGGAATTAATTTTGAAGCAGAAAAAATGGGAAAAAGTAACAGCTAGAGGCGCAGAAATGTATACATCCAATTACAACCAGTGTATTATTTAACTGCTTCTACATTCATCCTATTGTTTTTAATAACCTCTACGAAAATTGCTTTGAGGGCAAATCACTTGATGTCACTAAGAGATTAAAATATAAAGTTATGTACCCAATACCATTTTGAAGCAGATATCTTCCCCAGAAGCCTACATGAGTTTAACTCCCATAATGCCATCATCTTACCCACTCAGCTTGTCCTTCTTATGTTATAAAATCATTGTTGAACGAAGCATCAGATTTAAAAAAAAAATATATATATATATATATATATATATATATATATATATATATATATATATATATATGTATGCACCTTAACCCTGGCTGTGCTCAAAGCTGTGACCATGCAGCAAGCTTAAGCCTATAGGGAACCATGTTAAAAATGGTTATTGAGGCAAAAAGTGACACTGTGTGCTCATTTGCATGTCATTTCCCAGCATCCCTTGCTGCAGTGGAAGTGCTGTATGCTGGGTGATAATGGGGAAAGGCGGGGTTGCAGACCTGCCTAAGACATGCAGATGAGCATACAGCTATATTTGCATATTTGCTTTCCTGTGGAGGGTTTTTGTCACTTTTTTACTCACCATAACTTAACTCAGTATTATGGTTTAGCCTATCCCATAGCCTCTCTTGCATTCCCAGTAAAATCAACCCCACACTGATGAGACCCATCAAGGTCGAAACAGCTGTCTGTGGGTGGTTTTCTGGGTATGCACCTTAACCCTGGCTGTGCTCAAAGCTGTGACCATGCAGCAAGCTTAAGCCTATAGGGAACCATGTTAAAAATGGTTATTGAGGCAAAAAGTGACACTGTGTGCTCATTTGCATGTCATTTCCCAGAATCCCTTGCTGCAGTGGAAGTGCTGTATGCTGGGTGATAATGGGGAAAGGCGGGGTTGCAGACCTGCCTAAGACATGCAGATGAGCACACAGCTATATTTGTATATATATATATTCCTGAGAGGTAAATAAATATATAGTGATCCGGGTGGACTGCTGCTTTAAAAGCATAGATTAGTAAGTGGCTGCATTTTTTATTGTGGCTGCAGTGTGTGTGTGTGTGTGTGTGTGTGTCAGTAGCAGTGTTTATGGCTATAGCAGCAGCAGCATCAGTGTGTTGGTGTGTTGTGTTGTTGTGTTGTGCAGTTGTATGTGTGTGTAGCAGCAGTTTGTATGTGTGTGTTGTGTGTGTAGAGCGGCTGTGTTGTGTGTGTAGAGCTCCAGTGTGTATGTGTGTGTGTGTGTGTGTGTGTCAGTGTCAGCAGCAGTGTTTATGGGTATAGCATGTGTGTGTAGCATCACCTCGGGCCTTCAACTCTTCCAGCCAGGGCATTATTGGCCTGTAATGCCCTGTTCTGAGGGGATTATTACTTAAATAATGTCACCATCAAATTACTTTATAACCTAGGTTTTTTTTTATATTTGCATATGGTACTAGTTCTCTTTAGTGGTAACTACCATAAATACATTAAATTTAATGTAATTTGCACCATATATTTTATTGCACTATGTCTTTACTTCCTAGGCTTTGTTATTTGCACCAGATATTTTATTTCACTACTTATTTTACATTATCTACAGTATACTTTTGGGACTTGCAAGTGCTATTCTTTGCTTCACATGTATATTCCTTTTGTTTGCTCTTTTTATTACTGATTTTCTCTCTCACTATTTTAACAGCACTTGATTGACATCACCATTTGGCCTACTGTAATGACATCGAATTTGAATATGTTGCACAGTGGGGGGTATTTAGAGAGGTGTTTTTGTTCGTTTTCGTATCCTTTGCAAAATATTCCACGTGGAACTGAAATGTCAACTCAATAAAGGTATTTATCACAGTGGAGTGCATACTGTATACCTCTTTTTATTTTTCTATACTACTGGACATGCACCTTATCTTTTGCTATGGAGTGCTTCAGATGCTAAAAGTATTGTACATACTGTACAGTATGACCCATAAAAGCCCACTAGGGTTTTACTTTAACTAATATTTTTGGGATCCTACAAAGTTTATTTGATTAGATTAGCTAGCACAGAAATCTTTTCATAGTCCTACAATTAATACGATTAGCCCTGGCCTAAATAAAAATGCAGATTTTTTAACTATTTGTAATTTTAAAAGCAGAGACAAGGTGTGTCCCACACATGCAAATGCAACCAACTATAATATTTGTGCTCTATTCAGTGTTTTCATGTAAAAAACAGTATTTTGAAAGCCAGAAAGCCTTGTCTTTTACAAATTACTTAAAAAAAAGATAGAAAAATACTGACAATATTCAGCGTCTCATACACTTCTTAGTGGCCATGCTGAAGTGTTTTGTGTTAATGGGTTCGTGATTGCAATTAGCGGTAGGGCATACATAGAGTATGCATATGTCAGTAATACTGTACACATCTGTATGTTAATGTATTCCATTCCATGTCGGCAATTATGGAACCTGGGATTATGTTAATCTGCAACGCTTTACACGTGCATGTTCATTTATTATATTTCATTACGAGCCGTGTTCCTTAATTGTTTGCATACCATCGCAGCCGTGCTGCCACATGACCTAGGGTGGGTAAAAATAGTCACACCATCTTATTCATTGCAGAGCATATAACATACCAGATCTTTCAATGCCACTTTTAACTGAGTTAAAGCAAAGTACTGGGCTGAGCTTGCTCAATGGACACATAATCATGGTTCCATGTGAGGACACAACAACCCCTCACTACCCAATCTTAAAAACTTCTAATAGGAAGGGCAGCGAATAACCAAAACCATGCAAAACTCTCAGCTTCTAGCGACCATACTCCTCAGGGAATATGTAATATAATATAAATTTCTCAGCTTCAGAATAATCAGCACTATTCTCTTCCAGCCTTTTATCGTCCACCTCCATCCTCTCTCACTACAGAGACGGAACTGTCTTTCCCTGTCCTTTCTATTGAACTCTTTCTGAGCAACAGTTCATCTCCAACTCCTCCCACCTGCTCTGGTTACTGATCATTTGGACCCAATGGCTTATTCACTAAACTGCGAGTTTTGCAGTGTAAAACTGCAACAAAAACAAAACAGCTTGCTATTTGATGCGATAAAAACTGGGCAGTTTTGCTATATTCATTAAGGATTACCTACAGTATGCAGACAAATTGTGTAAATTCTCATTTGCATGCACTTTCCATACAAATTCTGTCTAATAGATGCAATTTGTCTCATCACCTCCCTGAGGCATGCAATGTTGAGTTTTTGCTCTTTCTTCTCTCCAGCAAACCCTCAAAACTGCATATCTCAGGGAGTTGAGATTTCTAGCTGTAACTTTTGGTGCAATATGCAGTCTCGCACGTTATTGAATAGCATATAAATACCTAATTTAGTGTATTAGTTTCACTTGCATACAAAATGTGTATATAGCACAGAACTTGTGTATTAGTTTCACTTGCATACAAAATGTGTATATCGCACCGAACTGCACTGTCAGAGCCAAATCTCTTCTTATAATGCCCTTTCCGCCGGTTTGGACAGGCAAGAATGCTTTAATAAATACTACAATATACATTTCCATGCATTTCAGACAGAAATGGCATGATCACAGTTTAATAAATATGCCCCTCACATTTGTTCTTATTACACTTGAACATTATTTGCCTGCAGTTAAAATAATGACTGCAACAAAGATTGGAAAGCACTTATTGTCGCCCTAATTTTCAAATGGGAAACATTGAATTCTAAGCTACACCGGACACATTCACAGATTGCCTGAGGCTATGTTCTAGTTAAATGTTTTTGTAGACAATACCCTTGGGAAGCATATTATTCATTTTAATGACATCAGCACTTTGAAGGAAAGACAGCAACTAAAAACAGACAAGTTTCAGGAGAAGAAGGAAAAGTTATAAAACCTTTAAAGACATTGTAAACATAATCTCAAAAAGCTGTGCAACTGCACCTTTCTTATGCACAGCATATTATATAAATAATGTGTATTGCCTGGATCTGTCTGTTTATAGCTACTGGTTACACTTTATCAGCTTCAAAAGCAAACATAAGATGGGTTTGAAAGGGCTAATGGCATATGGTCATAAATAAATTCAGTTAAGTGGAAAAAGGCTTCAAAGGCTCAACAGCACTTGGGACATATACAGTAGGAGGTAATTCAAATAAAATATTGCTAAGTGTGGCACAGATACATTTTCTTTCCTGGATCTTTCTTGAGTCATAAAGCAAATAAAAAAGCGCTACATGGGCGACTTTTTTTTTAATCGTGACAATGCCCAAATCCAAATCTCTACATTGTGGTAGATGCTAGCAATTTAATTTTAAAGCAATTGTCTGTGTTGATTGCCTTTTCCATTTTATTTATTGTTTTACTTCAAGCTTACTTTAAAGTTATTTTCACCAATAAAAATTCAAGTAATAAAAAAAAAGTAAGGTGTGAAAAAAAATAAAACAATCTGATGCTTCGTTCAAGAGATATAAGCAAATTAAATATAAACGCGTTCAGGCTTGATTGAGTGTGACCCAAAGCCAGTCTATGTTCTGCTGAGAGAACATGGACATTGACTGGAGAGAGGACAGCAAAGTGTGCAGAGAGGCCCAGCAGATCATCACCGGGAAGCCGCACAGAGGAGCCAACACTGTCAGACGAGACCCTCAACAGCTACAAAGCACAGTGGTACTGAAGTACTCTTTTCAAAGTACAGACCTGCAACAGTTAGTACACAAGCTCTCATGGTGTGCTGGCACCATCACAAGCCAACATACTTTACCCAGGATTGGGTGGCTAAAACACCACTGGCACTGATTTACACCCACGCACCGTTATTTGGTGATTGTGTTGTATCTGTATGCAGTGAGTGGTGATCCTAGGCTGAGGATGACAAGGTATCCGAGTTAGTAGTGGAAGAAAACTAGTCGTATCACACGTATACCATGTCCGTATCCTTCTTGCTGTCAGACCGTAGGCCACGTGTGGCCCAGTACATTATTAAGAGAGACTCAGACCACCGCCTCAGCAATCGTCATAAGTCTGAGAGCTAAAAAGTTGAGGGGTTACATATCTAAGAAACTGGAGCAACAAGTTTGGTACATGACGCAATTTTAGAGCAAATCAATGCAACGTGTCAAAACAAACCTTTTCTGTGCATTGATACATAGTGTATATAATACAATACAATATAATACATGTGTATATAATATGTATTAGAGAAAACAAACAGGCAGAACGGCGCACTGAGAGAATGGCGTTCTACTATAATATGTATGAGTCTCTAAAAGTAACACAGTCTTTTACTTATGATATAGCCCCTCAAATATCCTGGCCCCATGTTTTTGGCAAAATCTGTAATAAAATGCACTGATTTTATTATTCTGGCAAAGCATGCAAAAACAGCACATACAAAATATTAAAGAAAAGGAGAGTTTCATACACATTTGAATTTCGAACAATTGAATATGCTCTTTAGAAAGGGTTTAGAGCAAGCAGGCCCAGATGCACAGAGGTTCGTTACTTAATGAGGTGCTAACCTTAGTTAATGCCTCAATAAGCATTAACACATATCTTCAAAGTTGAAGTTTGACCAAGTGGGGCATTGATTTTAACTATAATGGATGTTGGTGCTAATAATATGCAAAAGTCTTTCCCATATAATGCCTATCCAGAAATGTCTGTTATAGTTGATGGAGGGATAGGCATTATATGGGAAATCTTTTGATGACATTAGAATCTCTCTCTCTCTCTCTCTCTCTCTCTCTCTCCCCCTCTCATATATGTTTTGCATCTTTTTTGAGCACAGGTCTCTCTCCACGTGTTGTGTGCAGGTTGGTTTCAGGGGATATATACAACACTTGGGATGCTCAAAAAACAGTTTTTCTCCCCATCTCACCATATTTTATCGAATATATAAACATTAACGCAAAAAACAACAGTGGCTTCAAGAGCATTCACACAAGGTTTTTAAGTGTCCACACTGCCTACAAATATTGCATTTTGTAGAAAAAAACGACAAACAATTTGCAGCTTGAATTTTGACTAATTTAACCATCTCTAGATAACTCAATGTTGTGATAACTTAACTTGGCATTAAGCCTATGCTAATGGAATATACAGTGGCCACTGTTTTTGCATATAAATAGCTTTGTGGATATGTATTAACCTCAGGCAAAATAATTGCTATTACTGATTTTGATAATGGCCTGTTATGCGCCTTGAGTTAACATACCTCTGTGATCTGGCTTACAGAATTGACCTAAGAGACTGTGTTTATCAATGTTCTGTATCATCTCTTCAAAGTCAGAGCGCAGTTTGTATTTGAGTGTTGTATAAAAGTTATCAATAAAAGTCACTTTGTTATTCATGTATTAACATTGCATGTAGACATTTGGAAAGAGGTCAAATGTTGAGATGGCCAAATTTCCCACTGATCAGTCTCAAAAAGGCTGATTTTTTTATTTGTATTATTACAATTATTATTATTACTTAAAATCTGTCCAACTGATTTGCAATCCGAATCTGCAAACCGAATACAAATCTTTCATATGGAATTATAATAGGGGGAGGAGGAATATGTAAATAGTGTTCAAATCCAAGAATCAGAGCTGAGTTAAGGCAGCTGTCAGGTAGCTGTATAAGGTGCCAGCCTTAAGCAGGAAGGAGGGAGTTTTTCCCAAGCCAGGAAGTATATGGGTCCTTCTCCCCCAGACAGAGGATTGCCACAAGCAGGGATAAGTCTGCTGGACTAATAGGGATCTGCCCTAATAGGGATCTGCCCTAATAGGGATCTGCCTTCCAATCCTGCAGAAGAAACTAAAACTGCTGTTGCAGTATCCAGAAGGAATTACATGGACTCTCTCTAAGGACAAAACTCCCAAACACAGTTAAGAACTTTATATTTTTTCACTGCATAATTTTGTTTAACCTGGAAGTAGGATAGCTACCCAGGGGATAGCTAAGGACCTAATGTATAGTTAGTCTCCTAGGGGGGTAGAGTTTAATTTTATGATTTGTTTTCCTTAACGGGACAGTGTGCCTAATGTTTATTTTGATTGTGGAAAATAAACCACTGAAGGTAAAAGCCATACCCACTGTTTGGGACTCTTACTGATCCTACCGCGAGGCCATCGTGCCACACTAAGCAACGAATGTTCTTATCAAAAAGATTACAAGATTATGCGACTTCTATATCAGTGTCAGTAAAATGTATAATGTCGGTGAAATGTATAATAATATTATTAACGTAGCGATTCCCCGCCACTCCTGTCATGTTGTATGCAAATCACGGGGCCCCAGAGCTGAGCCACGTTATTTTCAGCTCTGGAGACCAACAGATTCCCGAGATACTATATCATAAAAGCAGCACCGGTTCTTTCTGGTGTTTAAATCCTCTGCGTCTCATGAGCCAATGGCAAGCTGCAACAGATGCCGATTTATGGTTTGCCCTGGAGTGGACTGAACATTGCTACTTTTACCGATAAGTATCTCGGAAAACACAGGGTCCCTGGAAGTTTAAAATTGCAAGGTTCAGCTACAGGGAAACTCTGGTTCCCATCCTGGTTAAAAAAAAAACCTGAAGAAGGTTTGAAAACAAATGAGATGGGGGAACTGCTGCTTTAAAGTCTAACTTGGAAAACGTATGACAATTAAAATCACACTTACAGAAATAATATACCATAAGAACAGGTCAAGCTGCAATCTACTAAAGAAAACTATATTTTATTTCATTGTAGTTTAGAATTCAGGGACAAATCTCATACCTTTTGACTTGTTTGACATATCCTTTCATTGTTAATATGCCAATATACTAAAAAGGTTTTGTCAAGATTTTTGTATTTAATTTTGAAAGTAAATATTTCAAAATGATAATAATTGTATAACCTCACCTTGGGCATCAAAGTAGAATTATTCCTTTCAGGCCATATTTACTTAGTGGTGTTGAGCCTCAGCACTCTTTACTTGAATATTACACGTCACGTACTCAAATGTATGTAGCCTGGTAAGAAATTGGGCTATATGTCTTTCCTCCTTCTGGTATAAGCCCTGGTAAGTGTAGGCTGCCAGAAGTTATCATGGGTTTCCCCCACTTCAAGCACTGCTCTGAGTGGTTGAGGTAGCTCACCTGACCCTGTGTCTAAGGCAAGAGACACAGGGGAGGGGCCTGCTGAGATCATATAGGGTGGTGCACAGCCTATTTAGTGTGTCAGTCCTGTCAGTTAGTTAGTCTACTGTGAGAGTTAAGAAGTACAGCCAGCAAGAGTGAGTTAGGCTCCTGAGGAGTAGGGCCTAGTGAGACAGTGAGGTGGAACAATGCCTCTCACCCTGTTTAGGGGGTGAGTTAAGAGTTAGCCCCACCCTGGGTGTCTGTGGACTGGGGTGGTGGCAGGGACAAAGATACCATCCTGAGGGAGAGCAGTCCTGTGTGGAAGAAGACCCCTGTACCTGATTGACAGTCTTGTTGCTGTTGTTGCTGCTACTCTGCTGCTGTGACAATAAAGAGCTGCTGCTGCTTTTAAGAAAGACTGTGTGAGACTGGAATCTCTCGTCCCCGAGCGGGGGACTCTCTGGAAGGATTCCACCCCTCATCCTCGGGGCTTACCAGAGATGGAGGCACTGCACCATTAAATGAGATGGAGGCATTCACCCCAGAAACCTGATCCTGACTTCCCCCATGCCATCGCGGAAGACTCAGGCCCTCCTGTTTCCAGCAGGTATACACCACACTAAGACACATAGCCAGACCCTAGTACACCTTAGGGGGTCTGATCTGTGACCGGGTGGGGTTCTATGGGCTACATGTATATATCACAAAAGACTTCCAGTACATAAAAGGGAAGATTTTCTAAAGCCACGTGTTTGACTCGGTCGGTGCCATGTGCAAAAACACTGATATTTGCCTATTTTTCATTCTGCGTATTTAATGGTGCAGATACTTTTGTTGAGAGGAAAAATTACAAAAATAAAACCTTTTAAAATTATCTTAAGAAGGTAATAATTCTTCTAAGGAAAGTTTATCTTTTTGGAGGGGGCAGCAGAATGCATTGTCAAGTGAGGGGCTTATGCTATATATTCCAATACCACAGCTCCGGGTTCAGAAAAGAGTGAGGTGGCTAAGGAGTGGGGTGGGGGGTTAAGGGCTTCAGCTAATTCAGCAACCATACACGGTTAATGACAGAAGAAAAGCAGAAATGGTAGGGGACTGCACACAGCAGGAGAGGACAGCAGTGCGTGGGAGGAGACGTCGGGCAGGTAGAAGGAGCCAACAGTCAGTCTGATTCCATGTCAGATGCTGAAGAGGAAACAGCAGCTATGCAGAGTATGAGATGTGTGTGAAATTCACTGAAGAGCAGACAAAAGTTGTGCTGTCAAATCGTTGAATGGTATGAACAAATGTTTGGCCATGGAGGTCACCTTTGATGTGAAGTTGTGGATGCTGTCAATAGAAATGTCTCCAAAAACTATTTGGTGGAATAGTTCGCTGGAACTGGAGGGGCCCACTCTCTTGAATTTGCATTAGGTTAAATGGAAGGAGAAGATGAAATTCACCATTTCCCCAATGGTGTTGTCTGGAATCCCAGGTGATGTTAATTTGGTGAATCATCTACCAATCAGTGACCAGGTATAATAGAAAAATATGATACATTTAATCAACAAAATTATTGCATATATAACTAACAGTAAATAATTCACATAACAGCAATATCTTCTTAGCTAAATACAGTAATCTCTTTTTTTTTTTAAATTCATTTAAAATATTATTGGAATGGGGAGGGAGGTCCTTTGAAACTAAAAAGAATGTGGTTGAGCCTCAGTGGAGCCACAAGTTCCAAATAAATAAACTACCATTTTTACTGGGATTGTTGTTGTTATATTTTTTAAGAAATAAAAAAAAGTGAATCCCTTATGAACATAACTTCTTAACATTTTAAACATGTGCCACTGAATATTCAGATAGTGTTTTCATAATGCTAGAACATTCTTTCCCTCGCCTCCTCAGAGGTCTATGTAAGTAATTTTTTTGTTTACTCTAAATTATACTTACAGCTTCCTAACAGAAAAAAAGATATAGATCAATTCCCATAATGAGCTATAACATCTCAAACACAATTACAGTGTTTGGTACCACCACCATTTTTTTTAAATTAACGTACTGCTGCAGCAGCTTTTATTCTAACACATCGCCGGTTTTTCCCTGGCTTTTTCCTGGAATGCGACGCACTTCACCTGGTGCATGCCGCGTTCATTTTGCGTTCCCAGCCACGGGTCATGTGCGGCTGACGCGCGGTTGATGCGTTTATTGAGAATGGTTCGGATTTAATAGGTTGCAATTATTCGCGTGTCCATCAGATGGCAGATATTCATGAATTGTAATGCGCATGCGCTTCAGTAATGTGTCGACTTGCAGGTGTTTCATTTAAAAAAGATACCACAGTGTGCTATTGTAACTTGGCCTTGAGACTGAAGGAAGAGGTTGCAAAAATGTATCAATTTAGGCTTTTCATATTAAAGAAAGACAAAGACCAGTTTCGGTTACAGAATTCTCCAGAGACCCGCCGCCCGCCATGAGTGTTCAAGTGCAGCCCGGTTTCCAAAAACCCGACAGAAGTTACGCGTATTTGATATGGACCGCGATTAATGCAACAGAGGATAAGATGGCAACAGTTGTTCAAATTTATCAGTATTTTGTCGAAAACTATGACTTTTACAAATTTTCGCCAGCTCCTCATACGTGGAAGCGTGCAATAAGGAAAAGGTTATGTAGCGATCCCTGTTTTTATCATATTGAGCCACAATTTGTTGGAGGGTATTGGTGTGTATCACCGGCTTTTTCCTGTATCTATGATCATGATGACGGCAAAAGGCAAAGGGTCGTGTTAAAACCAACTAAAAAACGACAGTCGCTGCCAAGCAATGCACCAGCACCGGCTTCCAATGACGGTCCCACCGTCAGTGACAACCCTGAGCCTGAGCCGGATTTCGCATGCAGTTTCGATCAAGCTTGCATGTACCTAAGTTTTTCCAGCCTCATCAGCTGACTACAGGTGGACTAGTCCCACTGCAAACTATCAACGTGGATGATCAAGAACGCTGGACTGGCAGTGGACCAGCGCCGGCGCCAGCTGAATGGAAAATTCTATGGTGAGTATTGTTGCCGTATTATTTTCTGTGTTTTTTTTATTTTGACAATAGAGTATCAATATCGGTGCGATTCAAAAGTCAAGCGATTCTCCTGTAAGCAATATTATTGGCTGAGCGGCTTCTACAGTACTGTACTGCAGATACTGAACTATTGGTGGTGAGCTATCATGCACATGGAAAAAACAGAGACCGCAAAAAGGCACCAAGGGTAACTAACGCGTAAGTTTATTTATACAACTTAAAAATAAAATTAATTTTAATTTAAATCTAATATTTTTGTTATTTCTGTTGATTTATATTACAACAGTATATATATTTTGTATATTTATATTTATTTCAGTAAAGTGTATATATTTTGTATATTTATTTTTATATTACAACAGTATATATATTTTTTATATTTATATTACAACAGTATATATATTTTATATATTTATATTACAACAGTATATATATTTTGTATATTTATATTTATATTTATATTACAACAGTATATATATTTTGTATATTTATATTACAACAGTATATATATTTTGTATATTTATATTTATATTACAACAGTATATATATTTTGTATATTTATATTTATATAACTTCAGTATATATATTTTGTATATTTATATTTATATCAGTACAGTATATATTTTGTATATTTATATTACAACAGTATATATATTTTTTATATTTATATTTATATTTCAACAGTTTTATATTGCTGCATATTAATAAAACAATATGTTTTCTTTACATTGTAGGGAGACAACTCTTCTGGTGGACAAAATAAGTGAGGAGAATGATGAGAAGAGTGCATTAAGGGTCAAAAACACTCTGCAGGAAAAGCACAATCTGACTGTATCCGAGAGCAGCATAAAGAAGATGAGACGCAGCATTGGATGGAAATATGGACGTGTGAGGTTAGTACTGGACAGTACAGGAGGTAAAAGTGTTGTTTAGGAAACTGTACTGTACCGCTAAAATTACTTATTCCTTGTCATTACAGAGCGTACCCCATGATACGGGACGCAAACAAAATCAAGAGTGGTCCAGGCCCAGGCATGGATCGACAGTGGGGAGACTTTCCATGATTGCATCTTCACTGATGAGTCTACTGTGTCGCTGGAGAGATTTGCAAGCTTTGCATTCCACAAAAAAGGCCGCATATTTTTGAAGCCGCGGCCAAAACACCCCGTGAAACTGCATGTGTGGGGTGCCATCTCTAGGCGTGGACCAGGATTCATTGTCATCTTTGAAGGTAAAATATATCAAATATAATGTAGCCTTATGCACTGTACTTTACTAGTGTAACCTTACTGTATGCACTGCACTGTACTATTGTGCAGTTTTTTGAGCACTTTTCTTTTCTTGCTATAGGAATAATGAATAAAGCTTTCTTCCAAGACAACATTGTCCCTCAGATAGTGCAATATATCACACGCGAGTTCCCCAATGGTCATCGCTTCTACCAAGACAACGATCCGAAGCACACCGTGTCAACAGCGCATATCCTTGAGCGCGGTATCAACTGGGTGAAGACGCCAGCGGAGTAAGTGCAATAGACTGTGTCTCATTTTTTTCCCCACTGTTTTTACTGTGTACTGTATCTCTTAAACTAATTGTCCTTTTTTTCCAATGACAGATCGCCAGACATCAATCCGATCGAAATGGTCTGGCATCAGCTGAAGGACCATATCCGGAAAGTGGCGAAACCCTCCAAAAAGGACGAATTGTTGAAAGGCATAATGAGTTTTTGGAACGATGTACTCACCGTGGAACGCTGCAATAAATATATAGACCATATTGCCACTGTGTTGCCCATTGTGATCGCGCGTAATGGGCAAGCATCAGGAAAGTAGTACTGGGCAGTAGTATTGTAAGTACAGTATGATACAGTTAAGTATGGCACAGATTTTTTCTTTCCCAATACTCAGAGTATACAGTACAGTAGTTACAGTTGTTTCTTTACCGAGAGAGCAGCACCAGCCATCAGGTTACATACAGTAGTATTTAACAGTAGTCAGAGTATACAGTAGTTCCAGTATACAGTAGACTAGTTTGACAGTAGTACAGTAACTGCCTACTAACTGGTCATTTTTTTTCTTTTCAGAGAAAGCAGCACCAGCCATCTAAAGTAGTACTACATATCACACAATGCCATAATACAGTACGCACATACAGTAACTGCACTAATTTTTTGTTTTCTTGTCATTTCAGGAAAAAGGGTGGCCTGGGGGGAGGTGGGGTGTTGTGTCCAGTCTAATCTGTTTGTACAGTCAAATGTACAGTATATAAACAGCAGTATTTATGTACACAAAACCTCTCCTCTCTCAATGAACTACTGTACTGTACACGGAATGAGGAACAAGATAACGATGGAAAAAATAATATTACTATGTACAGTATACTGTATATATATATACAGTATACATATATTATACATTACAGTGTAAATATATTATTACATAATATTCTTATAAATGTGCATAAATCATGTTTCTCCATGTTTTACAAATGTTTTCTAAATGTTTATCCAATTTTAATCTGCCAGAAGAACTTAATAAAGACTGCATTATGTATTATTCATGATTATTTTTATATTTGTATTTTTTTGTTCCTGATGAAATAAAATAAATATTTATTCACATTCCTGGTAATAATATTCAATGACAACAACCACACACCCCCCTCCCCCACAGTATAAGAATGAATGTCAAAACAACATGAATCAGTTAATGGTTTTTTTTACTCTCAATTCTCACAATGCTGTGCAAATCAGATTTACATTTCAAATTCGAGAAGGGATTTTCCAAAGCGTTACCATAAACAAAGCCTCAAAGGGTTGGGGGGGGGGGGGGGTTGGGTGAATCATGTGCAGTAATCAGCTAGCTCCCATCTCAAAGAGGCTTAGAGTACACGCAGGTGCAATGAGGCAATTGACGCTCAGCTAGGGACGGATTAAAAACACAATGACTAACTTCAGAAAATGAATGACTCTGTGGAGGTGTCTGTCGAATAACTCTGTGGAGAGGGGGGGTTGGGTGACTCATGCGCAGTAAGCAGCTAGCTCCCATCTCAAAGAGGCTTAGAGTACCCGCAGGCGCAGTGAGGCGATTGACGCTCGGCTAGGGACGGATTAAAAACACAATGACTAACTTCAGAAAATGAATGACTCTGTGGAGGTGTCTGTCAAAAAGAGTTTGTGTGTGCGTGGGGGAGGGATGAAGGATTAGTTGTGCTGCAGTTCAAAGAAATTACATACTGTAGAGTAGAGTACAGTAATTTCAAAAGGCAGTTCATCATAATAATTTGATCAATAAACCCCCAAATACAACCCCCAAATACAGTACATAAAAAGCAAGTCACTTTATCTCCCTGTGCCTCAGGCACCAAAAACATACAGTAGATTGTGAGCTCCACGGGACAGGGAGGGACCTGTGCCTGCAAAATGTCTCTGGAAAGCGCTACGTATACTGTAACTAACAGCGCTATACAAAAACATGCTATTATTATTATTATAATATCAAGGTGATGCTCTGTGCAAATCAAATTCGAGAAGGGATTTTCCAAAACATTGCCGTAAACAAAGCCTCAAATGCTCCCGTCTCAAAGAGAATTACACGCTGGCGCAGTGAGGCTTTGTACTGTAGCTCGGCTATGGACGGATTAAGAACACAATGGCAAGATTCATAAAATTAACGACTCTGTGGAGAGGGGGGGGGGGGGTTGGGTGACTCATGCGCAGTAAGCAGCTAAGCAGCTAAATAGCTCCCATCTGAAAAAGGATCACACACAGGCGCAGTGAGGCTTTGAAGCTCGGCTATGGACTGATTAAGAACACAATGGCAAGATTCAGAAAATTAACGACTCTGTGGAGAGGGGGTGTTGGGTGATTCATGCGCAGTAAGCAGCTAGCTCCCATCTCAAAGAGGCTTAGAGTACACGCAGGCACAGTGAGGCGATTGATGCTCGGCTAGGGATGGATTAAAAACAAAATGACTAACTTCAGAAAATGAATGACTCTGTGCAGGTGTCTGTCGAATGACTCTGTGGAGAGGGGGGGTTGGGTGACTCATGCGCAGTAAGCAGCTAAGCAGCTAAATCGCTCCCATCTGAACAAGGATTAAACGCAGGCGCAGTGAGGCTTTGAAGCTTGGCTATGGACGGATTCAAAACACAATGGCAAGATTCCAAAAAATAAAGATAGCCGCATGAAGTTCAAAGCTAAAGACATACTTTAATTTCAAAAGGCAGTTCATCATAATAATACACCCCCAAATACAGTACGTAAAATGTACACCAATCAACCATGTGTAGTCAAACGCACAGGGTCGCAGACAAAAGATGCTGTACAGCACAGATCTAATATCGTAATACAGTAAGATGGTTTTTGCAGGCTTGTGGAGAAAATAAAAATAAAAAAATTACAGGCAAGCAAGCAGTGGTGGGCGAAGTTACAGGCGCATGCGCAGTAAATTCCTGCTGTCAAGCAGGAATGTGATTGAAACCAGACACACGTTCAAAGGAATGGTGTGGGAGAGATGTACTGCATTGCACAGAAGATAAGAAGTTGAAATACCCTGCAGTGCAGTTATTTATCCCGAGCGAGGGGAGAGCGCTGTATATGCCGAAATGTGACACTGTTACAGTACAGTACACGCCTATGCGTTTCAACAATTTTCAAATGAGGCATACTGTACTGTACTGCAGAACAGCACTGCAAATGCATGTATACTTAAAAAATGCAAATTTACAAATACTGTGCGCGCACACACAGACTGTGTACTGACGTAGGTTGAACCGCGAAGGTATTAGACTTCCAAGACAACAGCTCGCAAACGCCCCCCTGAGTATTTACACGGCATTGCAGTATTGCAGACAGCGAGAATAAAATGCTAATATCACGAGCGCGAAAATAACGCAGTTCACTCCGGGCGAAAACGACACAAAACCGCACATAACCGGGATAATCTGAAAATCGCGGATCTACCCGATTTAGACTAAAGGCGGTCACCACTGTAAATGTGTTGGTATTTACAACCTCTATATTTATGTATGTATACAAGTCCTGGTACACTACCGACACACTTTATTGAAGTGTGGTCGGTACCGCAAGCCGGGAAATCTCCCGGCTTGCTAGTGGCCGCCCCTCGGGAGCCCCCTGCACGGCATCGGGAGCGTGCGCCCCCTGCACGCGCGTCCAGGGGCTCCCCGAGGGAGCCCTGGTGTCCCGCGATCGCGGGACAGCGGCAGGGGGTTCCGGGGGACTCGGCGGACCCGGCAGCGGTAGGGAGAGCGCCCCGATCGGAGGGCGCTCTTCCGCTGCTTCGGCGTGCGCCCGTCACTCTCGGGCGCGCGCCAGGCTACTGCTGCGGCACAGAACGGGCAAATGCTCGAATAAACTGTGCCGCAGCAGTATGTGTACAATTACAGGCCCAGGTATGGGCCGGTATCTCTCTGTATTGTTTAAATGTCCCGGTCACATGGGCTGTAACTCAGGAGAATTTAAACTTTGCAGAGATACCAGGGCCTGTAACTCCGGAAGCAGAGGGTCCCGAGGCTGAAATTAATGCGGTTCAGCTCCGGAGACCTCCTGCTTCAATACTGTCATTAAAATAAAAGCTGCACGATAACCTGTTAGAGGCACACAGGTAAAGTGACTGATTCTGTCTATTCTTACTGTGCATCTCTTACAGACTGATGCAGCCCGGTAGGATTCACACAGCAGGATTCCAATTCAGAAGCAGAGCCCACTGTGTTAATGCTGATGGGTCATTCCACCCTGCCAAGCACTGTGCAGCACTTGGTCAACTATTTGTACTGTGTGCATCAGTACATGCTCTGCGGCAGCTGATAGATATAAGATGCTGCTTCTGTATCTTTATACGTATTTGAGAATTTGTCTGCTGAGTTCAGTATTAGTCCATGGGAGTATCATATTAGTTATTTTGCATGATGTTTTTTCTGAGAACTATATGCTAAATTGTGCTTTGACACGGTATAGTTTAATCTAAATTTCCAATTTATCTTGGAACTCTAATTCTTAAAGTGAGGCCTTTATAAGTGCCTGATAAAAAGTGGTGTTATAGGAAGTGGATAAAAATAGGATACTGTTTTGCAAAATACAAGTTGTAGTACAGTATGCGTTAATATATGGGAAGATATATACCCAGGGATCGAAAAGTCTGATTTTTGTGACTGTAACAATACAATTCTTTGGACACTTACCTCTGAGTGCTGCCTCTCTTTGCTGTTCTGCTGCCCTGCTGGATGGTAATGTAATAAATATGTATATGTATGTATGTATGTACTGTACGTATATTAAAAAAACGAATAGACAATACCGTTCTGTGGCTAACGAAATGCTTTTATTTGTGCGAGCTTTCGAGATACACTGATCTCTTCCAGCGGTGTTACAATGGATAAAGCAAGAAACACTGTTTTTAAGTAAAAGTGTGTGTGTGTGTATAATTAGGGTTAAGCTAGGTCACCGCCATTACTCTTGAGATGCATTTGAATAATGGCATCACCCTTACCTGATAAAACAAAGTGCAGCTACATTTTTCATTTTCACTTTCCTTACTTGATATGAAAAATGTTTTTCTACATAATATTACATACAAAATGAATACAATTGATAGCAAATATTGATCACATGTAACAAACACAATAGTAAACTTCTTTAGATTGTTTTGGATGTCTTTATTTATATAGTGCCAAAAGTGTACCCAGCACTTCACAAAGAATAAAGTAGAGGGAATAATAATACATTAAGCGCAGCAAAATCAGAAAATAGGAAAGGAAATCCCTGCCCCAAAGAGCTTACAATCTAAAGATATGATGGGATACTTAAAGACAGCAGGTGAGGGAATAAGTGCTGTAGATGGCAGTGCTTGATAATAGGTGGTAGGAGTGACTGTGGGTGTGGGACAATAGCCAGGCTGTTGGGATATTTTTACATCCCTATACGTGCATTTCTAGGCGTCTGATACCAAGCCAAGGTCGGCATATCACTCCCCACCTCAGCCCTGTGGGTTTGCATCCTAACTTGCAAACAGCAACATTACAGGAATTACTGTTATAGAAAAAATTGTTAGATTATGTGGCAAAACAGACCCCTTGTTTATATGTTAAGTATAACTGCATCATGATGGCATTACTAAACAAAAAGAAAAAAGCAGGAGACGGTAATGTTTAACACTAACCAGCTATTTCCAAACCAGCCCCATCTGTAATAAACCAGTACATAAGTTGCTAATTGTCATCAGTGCCTCTGTATTGTCCATCCAAATCAGTTAATGAAGAATACATGACCACCTAGGCAAACCCCCATCCCAAATGCATACATCAATATACAAATCAGGCAGACAAGTACATAGTAGTAACCATGTTAAATTCCTCACGTGACCGGAGGCCACTATGCCAATCAATAGGCAACCTGCAAAAAAATGCATGCATCAAATAAAACATTACTGTACATTGCCATAAAAATAACAAAAATACAATAAACCAATTGATTGGCACAGTACCACACCAATGACTTGTAGGCATGGTCTGTCACTATGCCAGTCAATGGGCAACCTGCAAAAAAAAATGTGTACATGCATCAAATAAGACATTACTGTACATTTTAATTAATAAAAATGCCAATATAGTACCAAGCTAAAAAAAAAAGCCTGTAAATTAAAAAACTAGCGCCAAACAAAAGGCTTTTACATTGGAATACAAAAGTTACATTATGCCAATATGCCAATGCAAATGCCAACCAAATTTTTTTTTAAAATACAACATTAAATAAAATACAAGCCATCATTGTGATGTTTTCACAGAATCCGACTCCAACACCAACACCAGCAACAGCAGCAGAAACTCCTGGTCCACGACGCAATGCTCCTCAACTGCCAAGGCCTACAGGCAAAATCTTTAATTATTTTTCTTCCTTTTCTTCATCTGTTATTTCTAATCCATTTTGGGGTCTTTATTTTAATCTGTACTTGTAATCCACTCCTGGTTCTTTATCTTCATCTGTTCTTCATCTGTCAATCCAAATGGAAATAGATGTTGCTTCCTCAGCTCTGTGCATTCAAATGAGGCTGCACAGGCTTTTATACAGCCTGTGACATCACATTTGATTGACTAATGGTTCCCATGCCATCTGATTGACTGGGATAACCATGTGACTTTTTTTCTTTCGTTCTTTTTTTGGGATGTGACGTTATCAAAAGGGAGTGAAGCCAGCCAATCAGAAAGGCTCCCCTTCCTTTCCCTTTAAGATGATGTCACAAAAAAACAGAATGCCTGCATCACATGGTCTACACAAGAATACGATTGGGTCATGTTTGTATGGAAGGATGTCTTTATTTATATAGCGCCATTAATGTACATAGCGCTTCACAGTAGTAATACACATGACAATCATATAAATAACAAATAATACAAATAACAGGTCATGGGAATAAGTGATTCAGACATAAAAGTAACATTTAGGAAGAGGAGTCCCTGCTCCGAAGAGCTTACAATCTAACTGGTAGGTAGGAAGAACATACAGAGACAGTAGGAGGGCATTCTGGTAAGTGCGTTTACAGGGGGCCAAGCTTTATGTATCATGTATAATATTATCCATGGTGCTACTCATATGTTTCCTTAAGCATGTGTGTTTTAAGGTGGGTCTTAAAGGTGTATAGAGTAGGTGCTAGTCGGGTATTGAGGGGAAGGGCATTCCAGAGGTGTGGGGCAGTCAGTGAGAAAGGTTTAAGGTGGGAGAGGGCTTTAGATACAAAGGGGGTAGAGAGAAGACATCCTTGAGCAGAACACAAGAGTCGGGATGTGCACAGCGAGAAATTAGGGCTGAGATGTAAGGAGGGGCAGAAGAGTGTAATGCTTTAAAAGTGAGGAGGAGAATTGACTGCGAGATACATGATTTGATGGGAAGCCAGGAGAGTGATTTCAGCAGGGGAGATACTGAGACATATTTAGAGAGTGATTCTGGCAGCAGCGTTTAAGATAGATTGTAGGGGAGACAGGGGAGAGGCAGGAAGGCCGGACAGCAGGAGGTTACAGTAATCGAGACTGGAGGGAATGAGGGACTGAGTCAGAGTTTTAGCAGTCAATCAACACATGATGGAGCGTATCTTTGCAAAAATAGGGAAAAGCGACAGGTTTTAGATACGTTTTTGAATGTGAGAGGAGAATGTGAAAGAGGAGTCAGAGTTTGAGTTTTAGCAGTCGAGCAACAGAGAAAATGGCGTCTCTTTTGTAATATTACGGAGGAAAAAGCAACAGGTTTTCGATACGTTTTGAATGTGAGAGAGGAGTCAAGTGTGACCCCTAGGCCGCGTGCTTGGGTTACTGAGGGAATGATAGTACTTCCAACACTAATGTGGAAGGAGTTAGTAGGGCTAGGTTTGGGAGTTAGTATGAGGAGCTCTGTTTTTGTCATGTTAAGTTTGTCGGCGGAGGCCCATCCAGGATGATTTCGCAGAGAGGCATTCAGAAACTTGGTCTGTACAGTAGGTGTAAGGTCAGGGGTTGATAAGTAAATTTGTGTGTCCTCAGCATAGTGGTGATATGTAAACCCAAGAGATATGATTAGGTCACCTAGAGAAAGTGAGTACAGAGAAAAGAGAAGAGGTCCCAGGACAGAGCCCTGGGGTAACCCCACAGAGGGATCGATGGAGGATGTGTTATTTATTTATTTTATTTATTTATAAAATGTTTTACCAGGAAGTAATACATTGAGAGTTACCTCTCATTTTCAAGTATGTCCTAAGCATAGTTAAGATGACAAATAATACATGGTTACAAATACAGTTACATATGTGAACAGGGTATACATTATATACAAGACATTGCATGCACAGTTAGAGATAATATATATTATAGGTGTATGTAACAGTTACAGACAAGATTAAAATGGGAGACAGCTTTAGTTTTGAAAGAACTTAGACTGGTGGTGGCTGTGAGAGTCTCCGGTAACTTGTTCCAATTTTGGGGTGTACGGTAAGAGAAGGAGGAGCAGCCGGATACTTTTCTGAACTTTGGGACCATGAACAGTCTTTTGGAGTAAGATCTCAGGTGATAAGTGCTGCATGTGGTAGGGGTGAGGAGCTTGTTTAGATAGACGGGTAGCTTACCCAGAAAGTATTTGGATGCAAGGCAGGAAAGAATAACTTTGCGCCTAGACTCAAGTGATGACCAAACTAGTTGTTTGAGCATTTCGCAGTGATGTATGTTGTTGTTGCATTGGAGAATAAAATGACATATTGAATTGTAGAGGGTGTCAAGTTTGCTAAGGTGAATTTGGAGTGCCGAGCCGTATACTATGTCCCCATAGTCGATAATTGGCATTACCATCTGCTGTGCAATATGCTTTCTGACCAGCAGACTTAGGGAGGTTTTGTTCCTGGAAAGTACACCTAGTTTGGCATACGTTTTTGATGTCAGGGTATCAATGTGCATCCCAAATGTTAAATGGGAGTCAAACCATATGCCCAAGTATTTAAAACTAGTAACAGGAGTTAGGGTGGTGTTAGCGTTGGTTCTGACCTGGAGCTCAGTTATTGGAAGCTTTAAAAATGTAACCTTGGTCCTAAATACCATTGTTACAGTCTTGTCAATGTTTAAAACAGTTTGTTTTGGGAAATTCAATTTTCAAGTCTCAAAAAGTCAGATTGAAGTATGTGTTCAAAGTCGGAGAGGCTATAGCTGTGTGCATATAAGATTGTGTCATCAGCATACATGTGTATTGAGACTCCCTTGCAAGCTGTAGGAAGATCATTGATGAACACTGGGAAGAGAAGTGGCCCAAGGACAGAGCTTTGCGGGACACCACAGGTGATATCCAAGGGGTTGGAGTTAGAGTCTGAGATGGACACATGTTGGGATCTACCTGATTGGTAGGAATGAAACCAGTTTAAAGCATGATTCCCTATTTCAGAGCACTGGAGTTTGTTAAGCAAGATAACATGATCAACAATATCAAAAGCCTTTGCAAAATCTAGGAATATTGCACCAGTAAATTGTCCCAGTTCCATTCAACACTGGATTTTGTTGCAAACTTTTAGCAGAGTAGTTACCATGGAATGTTTGGGGCGAAAGATAGATTGGAATTGGCTACGGAAATTTGTCTTGGTATTGTAGTCGCTTAATTGGGAGTGAACATATTTGTCCATGACTTTGGATAGTATTGGGAGAAGAGAGATTGGCCTGTAGTTTGAGACAGTGTTTTTGTCCCCACTTTTGAAGATTGGGACAATTCTGGCAGTTTACCAGGTCTTGGGGATATGGCCTGCAGACAGAATAGAGTTGACTATGGAAGCAATTGGTTTGGCAATGGCTGGGGCACCAAGTCTTAGGAACTTAGATTGCAGTGTCAAGTCCACATTGGCTTCTTAGTTATAGTTTGAGTAGCACCTGTGCAATCTCCTCTTCGGATACTGGGACAAATTGAATATTGTGAGCAGTGTTGGGAGAGGGTGGTGTTATAGGGGTACTCACAGAATTAAGTTCATGTTTGGGGTGCGTTTTGCTAATAAATAAATCGAATTGTTCTCCACTAACTAATATGAAGCTCCAATGACATAACCAGACTATGGGTGCCCCCCCCCCTGCTTATGAGCACTGGTCTCAATAATCTGCCAAAGGCAACAGTATCCGACCTCCCCTTTTGAATAAACGTTGTTTGTCTATTGCCTGCTTAGCATTGTAGGTAACCACTCTTTTTGTAAGCTTAATTGCCCTAGTTCATTTTACAGTACATCCAGTATTTTATTGCAATATAATAGTTTTGTAGGCTTTCTTTCTTACTTCCTATATTCTCTCCATACTCAAAGTGGTCCACAAAAGTCTGATGCCCCACCATTAAAAAAAGCAATATAAATTGCATCCATGGCTTAATGGCTTTAAAAAAAAACAAAAAAAAAAAAACATACAAAACATTAATCCAAGGCCATATAGATTGCCGGATTGGACTACTTTGGCATCTTGGAGTAGCCAAAAATAAAAATCCCATGAATTTGTCAGAAAATACACTGCAGAGTAGAAAGAATACAGGGTGAATAGATCGTTTATCAAAGCCAGGTCTCTTCAATAGACATTTGTCAATAAGCCAAAAATCCATTACATTTGTTTTTAGTGCTGCTTTGGGTCTCTCTCCACTTGAGATGGATGAATTTGTCAAAATATGATTCTCGGATTTTATTTTCAAATGTATAAAAAAGATTGACACAATCACAAACGATGCTACTTTTTTTGTTACTTTTTTTGTTACTTTTTTGGGGGGTGGGGGGGGGCAGATTTGAACACACGCTAATTGGTGAAAATTGTATAAGTAAATTTGCATCATTTTGCTAATTTTGACATTTTCAAGTATTCCAAATGTAAAAAAATAAAAAAACCAGTGGTGTTTTTTAAAACTCTTAATTACATAAAAAAATGCGGGAAAGAGGCGCATGCGCGAAGGATCGGGGTATGGAAGCATAAGTGAATAGCTCCGTCCCGCGCTGTTCGAATACAACGAATAAACTACCCTAAACACGCAACCGGGTCCCTACTTATTTACCCAGAGCAGTATAAACACCCCAGGATGGCTCCGAAGAAGCCGGGGGGACAAAAGAAACAAAAGCTATCCGATGTGCGATCTTACTTCGGAGGAACAGCAGAAAGTGCCCCAGCATTAGAAATGGCGGACACAGACACAGAACTGGAAGGAGAGGAGGACGACACAAACGTTCAATCCCAACTCCCAGTCAGACGCTGTGATTTCGAAAGATTATATGCTGATCTCAAAAAACTAATACAAGCAGACATTAAAGAAGTCAAAAGAGAAATCACTAAGCTGGGAACCAGAACTGCCGATCTAGAGACTAAGGTTGATCTAACTATCAAAGCAGGGAAGAGGACCGAAAAGAAAACAGTAGACCTGCAAAAACAGATAGACGAACTCAAAGAGCGGCAAGAAGACGCAGAAAACCGAGATCGGAGAAACAACATTAGGATCCGCGGAGTCTCGGAGGAATTCTGGGACTGTGAGGCCTTCACTGCACGATGGTTAGAGTCCCTATTGCCGGATAGCCCGAAGGAAACCCTCATTATGGACCGCTGTCATAGGGCACTACGCTCCCGGCCAACACAGAATGAGCAACCGAGAGACATAATCCTCCGGTTGCATTACTATACGACACGGGAGGCAGTGCTAAGGCTGACAAGAGCCATACCGTCAGTGGAGTTCAAGTCAAATAAACTGCAGATCTTTCAAGACCTGTCCCCGCTTACCCTGGCGAGACGTCACGCCCTGTTCCCAGTAACAAAGGCACTCCGGGACAATAATGTTCGCTACTGTTGGACCTTCCCGTTCGGGCTACAAGTTATGAAGAACGGGAGGTCCCTCACCATAAAGGATATCGGGGAAGGCCCAAGTTTCCTCAACACGCTGGGACTGCAGGGCCCTCCAGTCGAAGCGACAATGGAAGAGGCGGCCCTCGAACCAGAGTGGAGTGGCGGGCCGGCCACACCAAAGCCTAAAAGAGCTAAGTGAACACAGCATTAAAAACTTCTGTGAACTATTACAACACACGTTGTGTTCAGTTACTAAAGTTGCCGGGTTGACGGTCTAGTTACGCCACGTTGTACTCTAAACAGATGTTGGCCCACACTGGGGTTTCTCTCCTTTGAATCCCAATCTGAGAGCGCGTAGAAACCTTCAGATCTAAAACCGAGTCTTCCAGATGATTCCCGTCACTGTCGCTAAATCCTGGCCGAATACAACAAACACTCACCTTTTTGATGCGGTCCACGAGGCTGGAGGATGATGGCGGGCAAAATGGCGACTCTGGAACTCCACCGTGAGGCGCAGAACCAGGAAGAGGGGAGCGAGCGGGAGCAGAGACCAGCACGTGCTCCACGAAGCAGCAGGTGATCCAAGATGGCCGCGGCCGGAAACCGGAAGTCAACGTCACGCAGCGCCAGTGACACCGGCGCCATCTTGGAGGTGGCAGACCTCACCGGAACGGACGCCAGTCATGAAGGCCCCGCAGGCAGACAGAGCCAACTATTCACAGAGGGGGAACTGTCATCTCCCAAGCGCCAGCTGTGACACACATGTAGCAGGGAGTAATACAGCGAGGCACAGAGGGGAATAAAGAGGCACCCACACCCAGCGGGGACACGGCAGTTAGTCATATGCAGGGAAGCCCATAAAATTGTGGTAGGACGTGCCAGGGGGGATGGTACTATAAGGGGCACGCAGTAGAGGGAACATGCGAGCTAAAAGCCAAAGGGGGGATAGAAAGATAAAAGTATAGAAACAAGGAGAGCAGCCAACGGGCAGTGACAAGGGAAGGGCGTTCATTAAAACAGGGGGATAAATAACAAAAGTTTGAGTTCAGAGGTTTGGCAGTTCAGGAGACCCTACAGGGGCTATAGTTACAGCCGAGGTTTACTTCACTAGGGTATTAAAGGTTAGATCGTTTAGCTACATAAAATTCAAGGGGGTAGTTAAAGAGAGAGAGCGGGCCGGAGGATTGGAGGGGGCTTCATACCTCGAGGTCGGCATGTGCTGTGGGCGAGATCTAGGGAGGAGGGTCTCCCGAGATCCCGTCAAAGTCCTTTGGGGAGGGAGAGAGGGTAATGGCCCGAATGGTACGGGGTCCCACTCCCTGAAGGCGTTGGACTCTACTCCGGGACATGGGGGTCCCGAAGCAGAGAACATATTGTTCATACATGTATACTTACATGGTGTTTTTTCTTTTGTGTCATTTGTGTACCTGTCCTCATGTGTCTTACCCCTCCCCCCCCACACCTCCCGCCGGCGACAAGGTTAACCAGCAGTGCAGCGGACCCAGCTCAACAAAATCGAGACTGGAGCAGGACCTCATAGAGGAGACCCAGACCAACCCCAACAGCTAGCGTGCAGGCACCATACGATGACAACCTCAATGAATAGAGAAATACGATGCCTCTCCCATAACGTAAAGGGCCTGAATAACCCAGCTAAGCGTAAGTTGGCCTTTAAAGATTATAGAAGACACAAAGCAGACATCCTCTTCCTTCAAGAGACTCACTTTTCTAAAACCAGTTACCCCAAATATATAGACAAAGAATTTAACACAATATACCTAGCCTCCGCATCAGTGAAGAAAAGAGGGGTGGCCATTGTCTTTCATAAAAACTTATTGTTCGAGCTAGAAAAAAAGGTGATGGATACTGAAGGCAGATTTATCATTTTGATAGGATCCATACAAGGTCAAGCCCTCACATTAGTATCAATATATGCCCCATGCGAACAGGCGAATGATTTCTTTGCCCTCTTCTTCAGGCGGTTGCAACAAGAAGCAAAGGGCCAAATAATTATGGCAGGGGACCTGAATAGGACGCTAAACCCAAAGCTAGATAGATGTACAGCACCTAATCCTCCCAACAAACGTGACATACTAACCATTACCCATGGACTCCGAGACTGTCAGCTGGTGGATATATGGCGAGAGCAACATCCACAGACCAAAGACTACACTTTTTATTCCCACCCTCATAACCGATATAGCCGAATAGATTACTTCCTGGTATCCAACAGACTGGTCCCAGGGGTCTCCCATTCGGGAATACACGATATTTCGTGGTCAGACCACGCTCCTATAGAGATACGGTGTGAGCTAAATTTACTAGATAGACCGGGAGCGAATTAGAGATTAAATGAGCTACTGTTAAAAATTCCCAAATTTAACTTGGAAATCGCAGACAAAATCAGAGAATATTTCGAAGAGAATGAGGGGAGTGTACCTTCACCTGCCACATTGTGGGAGGCCCATAAGGCTACCCTCAGGGGCTCTCTTATGTGCCTAGCTGCTAGACGCAAAAGAGAACAAGAGAGTCAGATAAAAGACCTAAAAGGGAAATTGGCATCCCTGACCGCTTTACACAAAATCTCTAAAAAAGGGACAATCCTGGAACAAATTCAAGATACCAAAAAGCAATTACACTGGCGACACACTTTATTCGAGCTCGGCTAGTCCCACAAATTCGGGTATACCCGGGTGTATTGAGGTTTGTGACTGTTTTCTGCCCGAGTGCATTGAGGTATTTTCTAGGCAGGGATTGAAGCATTTTATTCCCGCTGGCTGCAATACTGCACAGTATATATATATATACTGCATTACAATTCATGAATTTATGCCATCTGGTAGACACGCGAAGCATTGCAGCCTATTAAATCCTAATCATTATCATTTAACAGATCAGCCGCCCGTCAGCCAGGCATGAACCCAGGCTGGGAAGGCAAACGCAACGGGGCTTGTCAGAGGTGAGGAGCGGCGCATTCCAGGTATCTGCCAGGTACATTCTGGGTATTTGCTCGAATAAAGTGTGTCGGTGCAGTAAATCTAAAGCTGACATCTCAGGTTGAAAAAGAAATGAGCTGGACTAAGCGTCGATTCTTCGAAAAGGCAAACAGGCCGGACACTCTTCTGGCGAACAGACTTAGAACCAAACAACCAAATTTCCACATTCAATCTATTCGTATGCAGGGAGGGGAACTTACCTCTAATCTTAAGCGCATCGTAGAGGAATTTAAGAACTACTATGAGTCGCTGTATGATGGAGGTAAAGTTGCCCATAATCACAAAACAAAAGACAATCTCCGGGAATTTCTGGGAGAGGCAAATTTGCCCACACTGAGTAGAGCAGAAAGAGAGGCACTACAGGAGGACTTCTCTTTAGAAGAGTTGACAGACGTCGTAAAGTCTCTCAAGCCAGCCAAGGCGCCCGGCCCAGATGGCTACTCAAATCTTTACTATAAAAAATACCTAAAACTTCTAGCCCCACATTTATTAAAACTCTTTAATTCGGTACTACAAGGAGCTTCGTTCCCGGCACAGATGCTCCAGGCGTCAATCTCACTGATCTACAAAGCTGGAAAGGACCCGGCAGACTGTAAGAGCTACCGGCCCATCTCTTTAATCAATACAGATACTGCACCGACACACTTTATTCGAGCAAATACCCAGTATGTACCTGGCAGATACCTGGAATGCGCCGCTCCTCACCTCTGACAAGCCCCGTTACGTTTGCCTTCCCAGCCTGGGTTCATGCCTGGCTGACGGGCGGCTAATCTGTTAAATGATAATGATTAGGATTTAATAGGCTGCAATGCTTCGCGTGTCTACCAGATGGCATAAATTCATGAATTGTAATGCAGTATATATATATATACTGTGCAGTATTGCAGCCAGCGGGAATAAAATGCTTCAATCCCTGCTTGGAAAATACCTCAATGCACTCGGGCAGAAAACAGTCACAAACCTCAATACACCCGGGTATACCCGAATTCGTGGGACTAGCCGAGCTCGAATAAAGTGTGTCGCCAGTGTATAAAAAAATTCTCTAAACTAATAGCCAATAGAGTGGGTACCGTCCTTCCCAAGCTGATACATCCAGATCAGGTGGGGTTCATTAGTGGTAGGCAAGCGGCAGACAACACCAGACGAATAATTGATGTAATTGATCTGGCCCAAAAGCAAAATATCCCTTCGCTGGTGCTTAGTCTGGACACCGAGAAAGCTTTTGATCGAATAGATTGGCCCTACCTGAGAGAGACGCTGGGGGCATTTGGCTTCGGAGGAAGTATTTTGGGAGCCATTCTGGCACTGTACGATGGGCCAGCAGCGAGGGTGAGACACCAGGGTTTCCCATCGGAGCTTTTCCAGATTCGTAGTGGCACGAGACAGGGATGCCCGCTGTCCCCTTTGCTGTTTGCCCTCTGTATTGAACCCTTGGCGGCACACGTTAGGAACAGCCCAGATGTCATGGGCAAGGAGCAGACACACAAAGTGGCCCTGTATGCGGATGATGTGATCCTGACATTGTCCCAGCCTCTTATCTCTCTACCCAATGTGTTCTCAATCCTGGGGAGATTTAATCAAATCTCGGGTTTCAAAATTAATCAGGCCAAATCAGAAGCTCTCAATCTAAATTTATCCAAATCAACAGAAAAACTAATTGGACTCAATTTTAACTTTAAATGGCAGCCCTCCACGATCAAATATTTAGGGGTAAATCTCACGAAAGATTATAAGACCTTATATAAGGCAAATTACCCACAGTTGCTCAAGACTCTAAAAGAGGATCTACGGAGATGGGCAGAATATAGCATCTCGTGGATAGGCAGGATTCAAAGCATAAAAATGAATCTGCTCCCAAGGGTGCTATATCTCTTCCAGACCCTCCCGATACCCCTGCCAAAAGATGAGATCCTCTCATTACAGTCCGCAATCACGAAATGTATCTGGAACAAAAAACGCCCCAGAATTAGGAAAGATATCTTGAGGAGGCCGACCTCAAGAGGAGGGCTGGGGGTGCCGTGTCTGCTGGCCTATTACGAAGCAGCTCAACTAACGCAGATTCTGCAGTGGCACACAGACCCGACCCTTAGGAGATGGGTGGCACTGGAGAAAGAGTGTTGCGCTCCGGTAGAATTAAAAAACCTGATCTGGCTACCCAGGAACAGCCAGGTACGGATGCAAACACCACTGCAGGCCATAAAAAATTCCCTAAAAGTATGAAAGGCCACCAAATTTAGATGTTCTCTCACATCGCAGCACTCACTGATGACTCCCATCTGGGGTAACCCAGAGTTCGCTCCAGGCCTAGATACAGCTCATTTCGCAAATTGGATTCAGGCAGGATATCTCCGATTGTACGATCTGGAGGGCAGGGATGTAATCAAATCCTTTGCTCATGTAAAAGAGGAAAAAAACATTCCGAATACTGAATTATTTAGATATCTACAGATCTGGGCCTTTTATAACAAGACCCCTATTCGGCCGCGGAGAACAAATTTCGAGCAGATGTGTGCCAGACAAGCGGACACACGGGGACTAACCTCTCGAATGTACAAGGAAGTAATCTGTCCCAAGACAGCAGACGCTCCCCGACTTAAATACATGAGGCAATGGGAAACAGACTTAGGAGATACACTAGAGGACGACGACTGGGATAGGATCCTACAGGCAGCGGCGAAGAGCTCTATCTGTACCACGCTAAAGGAGAACGCCTATAAAGTCCTGATGCGTTGGTACTATACCCCAACAAAACTCTCTAAATTCGTCAAAGGCTATTCTCCGCTCTGCCCCAAGCAGTGTGGAGAAAGAGCAGACCTGCACCACATGCTGTGGTCCTGCACTAAGGTGGCCCCGATTTGGGGAGAGATTCGGGAATGGCTGCAACAGCTAACGGAGCTCGAGGTCCCCCTAGATCCATGGCTGTTCTTGTTAGGACGGCGGGTCCGGGGGTTCTCAAACGCAACGCACAAATTAATTGCACACTTTGCCACGGCCACCAGATGCGAGATCGCAGCATTGTGGAAGCAACCAGAGATCCCGATTATACCCAAAATCAGAAACAGAATTTGGTTCGTCTGCCGGATGGAACAGTTGACAAGTCTGGTCAACGACACCGGCACAAATTTCCTAAAAGTCTGGTCGCCCTGGTTGACACAGACAGACATCCCGGGGATAGACGCAACCAACATACTGCAATAATAGTAAGAAAGGTGTTCTCCGGTAGCAAAATGGATCCTAGACATTAGGGCAGACGACGGTACTTACCTGTATTGAAACCCAACCTGGAGAGAAAGAGTTAGGCCAAAGTCACTCCCACGACGAGGATCCCATCAACAGCTATGGAGGATCAACTAGAAGAGCAGCTAACGCCCCAGTCGCCACCCCACCCCCCACCCCCCCTTTTCTTCCTAACCCTACCCTCCCCCTGTTCCCATGTTCGTCTGGTGCGTCATGTCATTTAAATGTATGTTGATTGGAGGAGAAAAATGGAAATAAGGTGATTCTTTGTAAGCCAGTGGATTGTGTTACCATATTTGTATTGTCTCACCCAATAAAATGAAAGTTACAAAAAAAAAAAAATGCGGGAAAAATGTGAACAGATCACCAATCTCTTCTAATATTAGAAGGCTTCAGAATTGATTAAATTCAATTTATTCAGTTGGAGAATGTACAGTTTATAGAATAGTGGTTTTCAACTTCTTTTTTGTTAAGGAACCCCAGAATTCGATTGTGAAATTCTTGGTAAACCCAACCCTAGGCCCCCCCCCAAACCTCTCTCACCCCCATCTCCCGCCCCTTACACTCTCCCCCTTACACTCTCCCCCTTACACTCCCTAACCCCACACACTCTCCCCCTTCCCCTCTCTCTCCTATACACACACACATTCTCCCCCTCTAACTCACACACACACACACACACTCCCCCTCTCATTTACACGCACAGACTCTCTCCTCCTCTCACTTACACACACATTCTCCCTCTCTTACTTACTTACACACACACACACACACACTCTCCCCTTCTCACACACAGGGCCGCCAACAGGAGGGACAGCAGGGGCAAGTGTCCAGGGCCTGTTGGCAGCGGGGGGTCCGGCAGCCATGCAAAGAAGTTGGCCCAACCTCTAGTTGCCACCGTCCTCAGCTGTCCTCAGCTGCAGGCCTCCCTCCACACTTATTGTCCCATGCTTCTGATGTCAGCGTGTCACAGAGCCTCCCTCTCATGCTGGTGCATGCTGGACAGTGTGCTGACATCAGAGAGGCCCGGCATGCGCCAGAAGCTCGGCATGGGACAGTCTGTGAGGAGAGAGAAGCCTGCAGCATGGGAGAGTCACGGCTCGGCGGCAAACTAGGTGACCGGTGGCTGGGCACCCATAGCCCTCGGGGTCCAGCCTGAGACCATCCCCAAGGTAAGTCTGTATTATATATGGATTTGTTTATATATATATATATATATATATATATATATATATATATATATATATATATATATATATATATATATATATATTGCTTTCCTGTGGAGGGTTTTTGTCACTTTTTTTACTCACCATAACTTAACTCAGTATTATGGTTTATATATATATAGGAGGTGGTGCCATGTTACTCTGAATACAGCTTCATTGGAACTACTGGACTGTGTGCTGTCTCGTTTTTTCCGGACTCCAATCTGGTCAAATCTACTTTTATATATATATATATATATATATATATATATATATATATATATATATATATATATATATATATATATATATATATATATATATATATATATATATATATATATATATATATATATATGTGTAATTTGGGGCTTTTTATATGTACTGGTGGGGCTTATATTATTTGTTTGTTTTTTTTATATGTATTTGTGTGTATATATATATATATATATATATATATATATATATATATATATATATATATATATATATATATATATATATATATATATATATATAGCAACTGTAAATATTACTGTATGTTCATTTGCATGTCTTAGACAGGTCTGCAACCCTGTATATGTATATACATATGTATATGTATGTATGTATTTATGTGGAGATAGGGAGTAAGACTGAGATGCAGGGGAGAGAAATACATGTGAGACGGGGGGGGCAGGGATTGAGTGAGAGTGGGGTAATTGATGGATGGGGAGACTGAGAGGTGAGGCTGAGGGGAGAGAAATACATGGGAAGAGGGAGGGAACTAGAAGAAGCTCGCGAGGTGCGAAATGGGAGGGGTCACAACATTGCAGACAGAGGTGGAGGATGGGGGGGGGGGTCCCCAGTCATAACTCTAGTCCTGGGCCCTGGGAAGTCTGTCTGCATCCCTGATTACACACACACACACACTTTAAGGGAACTGCCTGCGCTGAGGAGCGTGCGTTCTTACCTGATCCTTCCTCTCCCTCTTGTCAGGCGGTAGTTGACACAACTTCCGATGCCGGAAGGAGCAAAGAAGAAGTATAGCAGTGACCGGGTGGCTGCTTCTGCTGAGCTCGCGAGACGCTAGGTCACTGCTACGTGGGGTACTACAGCACTGCAAGGCCTGGGGCAGTTGGGTGAGTTGTCCCAGCTCTCACCCCCTGCCGTCTGCGGATGCCCCTGAGTGGTTTTCGCAGAACCCCCGGTTGAAAATCACTGATACAGAATATGGCTCCATGTTCTCAACACTTTTTTTTTTTTTTTTTACTATTTTCTTAGCATAACATAAAACATATACAGTACCCAAGTCTAACTTGCCCCTGGGTAATTATCTAATATGAATTAAATGTATATGTTTCTGAGAATTGATATTTCTATATTTTTGCAAATGGTGGTATTTTGTATATACTGTAAGACAATGAATGCCGTTGTACAGTAGTTTTGATGCACCGCTCCCTCACTCAGTCACCCTCCCCAAATACCATTCCCTACTTCTCTCCACCGTACAGCAAATAAAAATGCCACATTCACAGACAGGTTCACAAACCTGCCTTTTCCCATAATCACATACCGTACGATGCATCCACTGCAGCAAAGGATTCTTGGTAATGAAATGCAAAAAAAAAACCTTAGAGAGGTCTGCAACCCTGTCTTTCCCCATTGTCTCTTAGCATACAATGCTTCCATTGCAGCCAGGGATTCTGGGTAATGACATGCAAATGAGCACACAGTGTCACCTTTTGCTTCTTGTTCATGGACCCCTATAAGCTTATGCCTGTCATATTACACAGCATTTCAGCACACCCTGGGTTAAAGAAGTGCATAGCTAGTAAACCTACTCGCAGAAAGCGGTTTCAACCTTCTAAGTTTTATTAGTGTGAGGATTGTTACTACAGTAGCCTTGCAATGTGAAGCTGGTTTTTTTTTTTAAACCATAAGTACAGAGGCAAATGTGCCCGATCTGAGATTGATCTGTGAATATTTGCATTTGCAAATAAATGCCATATTTGCGTCAAATTCGAATGATGAAGAATAATTTCCACAACTCTAATAACAATTCCCTCAAATGTAATATAACTTTGACAGCCCGTGATGATTGAAACATTGGATATGGCCAATAAATAACACAGATCCTTCAGATTGTTATATACTGTATTTTAACTTCTGATTGAAGTCAGGCAGCCGAAGCAAATATTTTCTACCAAATCACAGAAACTATCTGGTTATTGACACCGATAACGCTGGGAAATATTGCAGATGAATATCTACTAGGAAATCAAGACTTGACACATGAAGGGTACAAAATTTGAGAAAAGTAGCTTACATATAAAATTGCAATGTACCTGAGGCATTTAACTACAGTACTTTGCTGAATATTGCTGCATTGCTATTCCAGCATAAATTTTGAAAGAAAGATCAGATCATCTAAAGAAAATAAATAACCATACAAGAGAAACACAGAGATTGACATTAAATACATTGCGAAAGGTATTTTTGATATAAATAAAAATAATTGTTTGTTCATATTAAACCATGAGACGTCAATCCAACTGAGAAATTCTGTAAATAAAAAATTGTAACGTTTACCAACACAATAATATTTGCTCTTCCTTAGAAAAAGTTTATAGTAAAAAAGAAATCTTATTTTATCTAGAGTATTTTTATTAATATAATTGTATCTACTTAATAAAAAAAAATTCTCACACCTTGGCAAACTTTAGTGGAGGGGAGTGCCATTTTTTTCCCAAATGAAATCAGAAATCATGTAAGAATCTTGCCCTGTAAAGTTCTCATATAAAGGACTCCCTTGTTTCAGAAATGTAAACGCTTTACATTTGTGTTTTATGTGGAATCTAGGTATTATTACCAAAATGAGCGCATGAATAAGAGATGTGCAAACTTTTCGCCTGACTTTGGGAACATGGCTAAAATGATCCCTTTTTGCGAACATCGAACTTTACGAAAACTTAATTTACAGGCAAAGTGAACTTTGGCAATTTTGCACCTCTCTAGGCCAGAACTTCACAAAAAAATGCATAAAACCTATTCCTACCCTAGCACAACCCTGGATTTTTTAAAAAAATCCTGATAACTCAACAAATAACCTATTCTTCATAAAGTCCCAAACATGTTGAGAATATTTGTACATGTTATTTGTACGTTTGAATTTACAGTACAGCCAAACATTTAAAAACACTAGCAGAAAGCTAGTACTCGTTCCGTCAAAATGTGTTATATTAAAGTATGAGGGAGTATCAGTAACATTCCCCTTATCTTATTTTTTCATGATGAATTTCTAGTGTTCAGTTTTTCAGTACGAAATAATGCTGGGAATGAAGATTATCTTTAAATATGAGAAAACACCAATAAGACCTTTTACGCATATGGTGCTTCCCACCTAAGAGTAAGTGGCTCTATGCCATGTGGAGCAATGATTGTCCAGCATGTTGATGAGGATGTGGGAAGGTAAGGTCACTGTGCTTCATATTTGGGGGAGCTGATTACTCTGCTATAAAAAAAAAAGTTTTTTAATCGCTTGAGAAATATGTTTTCAAGTTAGGATTACTTGGGATCCCTTAGTACATGTTTAGAAAAAAAATCAGTCCCTAATGTGAGCACACTTAAAGAAGAAACCTAGGAGGTTTTGAGAAGCTCTGTCCACTATACTGTAACTTTGTCTATAAAAAAACTCTAATATGGGTCTGATGTGTCTGTCACCAAAATGGATGCAATGCTGGCTTGACTCATAACTTTTCTTGCTCTAATATGTGATTAAACTAGACGTATCAAATACGGATGCTTTCAGATCTGATGCATTTCCTGCTTATACTCATTAGCTGAAATCTGTTCAGTACAATGGGAGCTGGCATCTGATTCTGACCTCTGTGGACTATTGTCAAAACTAGAGATAAATGAAAAAATGAAAACTCTGCAAAATTGTATGTATTAATTGGGTTAAAATGACTGTGGGCTTGAACTCTGTACCCAGTTCCCCGCTATACTGTACCACTACCACTTAATCACTGAAGACTCCACAATTAAATTAAATGTTAGTGTATGACACGGTAGCAGTCCAAGATCTGATCTTAAGGGTAAATTCAATATATGCTGAGGCGGCTATCTATAAGGATTTAAAGCCAAAAACACCCCCAAGCCCACTTGACCACTTTGGCATATAGAGAACTTACCACTTTACCCCTTATTCTGTAAGCTATGAAACTTCCGAGCAAGGAAATCCCCAAAGACTTCAATAGAGTTTCCATGCGATAGCGGCAGATTGGTGCTATCGCAGTTTTCTGAATATGGACCTTAGTCTCACATGGGTACATCAAGAGAGAGCAGAATTTCTAACAGCAACTAATATTTCACTTTGAATAACATTTCAAATGAAATACTAAAGCCTAACTTGTTCTTTTCGCCGTACAGTACCCGTCATTTCTATTTATTATGACACAAAAACAAGATTTTATACATTTTTTTTTTTTAAATCTTTGGGTTTTGGGTCACTTCCCCAAAATACCAGTATTTGTACAGACAATAAAAAAATGTAGTTTTTGTATCGCACATTTACACATTTCAGACTATTACACAGGATGACAGTCATTTGTTGTTTTCCCATACTTAATCATTACAGTAAAAGCTGTAATGAAGCGCTGAGGGGAAAAAAACATGTTATCATTATGTGTAGGTCACTTTTAACCTTGATATCCTTCCCTCCAATATAATCATGAAAAATCATATAATTGTCCTCAAACAATATTTGCAGGTGCTAAAACTTCTAGGAGGGCTCCAAGATATAGCATTCAGAAGAAAGAGTAGCACCCCAAAGCGAAAGACACTATTTTTCCAACATTTAGGTCTAATGGAATAGACCTTTCACAAGAATGTCTTTCCCATTGGACTGAAAGATTGGAAAAATGGATTGTTTTTCGCTTAAATTTGGAGTGCTACTCTTTTTTTCTGAATACTCCAATATAAACAGGCAAATACTGTAGGTAAGGCAGACACATAAGAGATTTTAAATAGTTGTTCTTGCCAATGACTTGATTAAAGTTTTGCAATACTTCTTTAAAACTACTTGAAGGTAAAATCTTTATTTGTCCTGTTAGGTACAAGAAATTGTAGTCCAGTCTTTTCGTCTTTCTGCTGTTGCAAATTTGTTGCATGCACCGGATTTCCTGCCTATAAATATCTTAGCATTGCATGACATTGTTAGTAAGGGCCTTTATACAGTACATTCTGCTCCATTTAATCAATGGTGGGGAAATAAAGGGCAAAACTATCCTAATCAAGAAATCAATAAATGCTCATACAGTGCATCTTCATGGGGCACATGGGGCACATTTATTAAATGCCGGTAGGAGTTATGGCACCCGTTCCAGCGTTAACTTCCATTGACTTCACTTGGACTTATCACACCCATTCTGGCATTAACTACTGTACCATTGAAGATGTGGATAAAGAAATTATCCTATCAGGTGCATCAGAATAATAAAAGCAGTCGCTGCAGATTGAATATCATAAACATATGAATATAAAGTATTAGATGGCAACTGGCCCAGCTCTGGGCACCAGTGGTTGCAAAAGACTCACGGTTAAGGAGAACGGCAATGCTGTGTTGGATCCTCAGTAGTGACGATGTAGTGTTGCACCGCCAACCCTGTCGTGACTGTGACGTCACGTGGGGCGGTCAGGTGACCGGCGGTGATCTCCTCCGGTGTCAGTGGGGTAAGGAAATACCGGTTGCCGTGCCTCGGATAGGCAGCTTGAACTGATGTGGCACCGCTAACTCCAGCGTGATAGCAGCATCGCATGGGGCTGTCAGCTGACCGGCGGTGTTCTCCTCCGTGTCTCCTCCGTGTGCAGCGGCTGCTCGGCGTGCATGTCAGCAGCAAGTAATAGTGGAATTCCTCCAGCAGCAGCGGGAAGATAGCGAAGCACAGCCGTAAGAAGAACCAGGGTTAACATAGGTGGTGACTAAAAAAAGAATTTATTGCACAAACATGTGTAGCTGGTGGATCCTTTGACGCGTTTCAGCCCTTAGGCCTTTGTCAAAAAGTTTTTCTTACTGTACCATTGATGTCACTAGTTAACACTGGAAGACGAATGCAAATTATGAAGTATGATACATTTATAAAAGTGAAGACTGAATTAATCATGAAGACAATGAAACTGTATATATTACATGCTCTGCAAACCCCAACCTTACTGGTTGGTAAGGGAGTTTATGCTGGCCTTAGATACAAGTTTTCCAATGTGTAACGCAGTATTCTTAGCAGTCCTTTTTTATTTGCTTTGTATTGAACGGGTAATTCTGCAGATATAGAGGGTATTGTTGACTTGTGCTGTGGACATTATGTTTTCTTCAGCCCAGGCTACCCTAACCTCAACCTAGCAAAATGTTCAAGACTCACTCATGCCTAAAGAAGCAACTCTCTTACACACAGCCAGCATTGATTTTATAATTATTATTTTATATTCCAAAAGCAAGTGTAGGCACATTCAATAACATTGTCAGTAAAAATTGATCAATTTGAACCGCCAATGGTTAGAATTAAAATAATCTAAAATATAGAATCAAACAAAAAGAGACAACCTGGCTAAAATCTATAAAAATACATTAATAAAAAATAAGCATTGATTAATGTTTCAATACGTTGGAGCCTTCCCCCGGCCATCAGTATAAATACACAAAACTAGTAGAGTAGAGCATTTATAATTCCTTGACATACAAGTTCAGTTTAATACTACAAGAACATAACATATAAATAACATGTCCAATGTTCAGTACTGTAACTGCAAAATGCTAGACAGAGTAAATTAGATGTGTCCTGACATTTGTACAGATGTATCTAGACTTACTATCCTCTGTTTCCCAATTTTCAGTGCTCCGGTGTGGCTGTAGTGTGGCTGCAGCTCTTGTGGCACGAGAACAATAAGCAGCCCAGGAGCATTAACTCTGCAGGGTTCCATCCTTTCAGACCATCTGTAGAGCGAGAAATACAGGTACTCGCCTTTCAGGTGAGCTGGGCAGCCAAAGGTGAACAAAAGAAAAGTGCGCAACAACAATATATATATAAATAACGTGATAAGTGTGATCAATTAAATAGGTGACCTTGTGTATAATTTGAAAAGTATGGAGCGTCTGCAGCTGTGACACCAGGGATGCTCTGGTCCCCCCTATATGCACACAAAAAAACAAGAAACACAGCGCACAACGCTCATAGTGTATTAAATGATATCTTTAGTAACCAAAATAAGGAGGTAAGTATTGTGCGTACATGAAATAAAATTTAAACAAGCATTTCAGGGTTATTGTTACCCAAGCACCAACGGACGCCCGTGATAGTCTCGTGGCTCTCTCCTTCTCGCTCCAACAACCTCGGTGTAGGGCCTGGAATCTCAACTCCAAACGCTGGTATTTCAGCCTCTCGCCTTAGGGTAAGGCTAATGCAGCTTCAGCAGTCCAGAAAAGACCTCCGCTTGTATGCGTTATGCCCGTCACTGCATGGATCTCGTTTGTAACGGAGCAGCGGGGTACACGCTGTTTGGCGTCCTGGTCGAGCGCTTCCGGGTCTGTGACGTCACAAAACCGCGAGACTTCGTCGCAAGTCTACAAGACACCGGACCGGTTCTCTGGGAGTGCTGGGATATAGAGGGTTCGCAATGTTCTTAGTCCAACGCGTTTCGAAACCACATGGGTCTCTTCATCAGGGAATAAAGACTAATCAGTCTATTGACACTTAAATACCCCTCATGCGTCACTAATTGGTCCCTCCATTAAGGGTTTTAACCAATCGCAAAGCAACGGGGAGGAGTCAAAGAGCTCCATGGTAACAGAGAATGCATCCTAACAAAAAAACTAAAAACAACTTTATTTATACATATTGTAACAAACAATTAAAGAACGGTGACTCTAAAATAAAGAAAAAAGAATTAGTACACAATACTATTGGCAGATGTATTTGAACATATTTAGTAATTTAAAAAACAGACAAAAATATATTTGAAGATGAAGCACGAGCTAAAAAATCAATGAATAGCTTAAAACTATAAATTAAGGTTAATAGAAATTTAAAAAGTTAAGATATTTATTTAAAAAAGTATGCCAGCTCAGAATATAAATGTTATTTGTAAATACATAACCTAGCTACATCACCAGTGTGGGATGGTCAGTAGAGGGACCATATATCTATATCCTCATTGAGGCCTCCCGGATATAGTGTGCCCAATTTATATATCCAGAAGGTCTCTTGAAAGGATAAATCTTTTACCCTATCCCCACCCCTTCTGCTCCTAGGGACATGTTTGATACCCTTAAAGCGCAGGGACATGGGGTCTTTATTATGATGTAGGGCATAGTGCTTGGAGAGGCTATGGGTTAACAGACCATTCTTTATGTTTCGTATATGTTCTTGTATACGTATTTTTAATTGGCGTTTGGTGCGCCCTACATAGAACAAGCCACACGGGCATTCTATTAAGTATACAATGTGATCCGAATTACAATTGATAAAATCTAATATTTCATAAGTTTCCTCAGTTTTAGGACAAACAAAAGTTTTACTATTAGAGTGTAGGTGTTTGCACACTGAACATATTCCACATTTGAAGTTTCCACAGGGTTTTTTTAATATTTAACCATGTTTTTTCTCCCACAGGTACAGTTTTAATATTTATGTCACTAGGGGACAGAGCATTCTTTAGATTTTTTGCTCTTCTATATATGAACCTTGGGTACTTAGAAATGTGTGTCCCCAAAATTGGGTCATTTGACAGGATTGACCAGTGCTTCTTTACAATCTTCTCCATATATGAAGTCATAGAATTAAAGTTTGTAATAAAGGCAACATTACATTTTTCATCACTTGCAAATTGTTTCTTTTGATGTTTGGTTTTTGGGACTAGCATTTGTTTTCTATCTATTTTTCTCACCCTATCAAGATCATCAGTAAGTTTTTTAAGGGGATAACCCCTTTCTAGGAATTTTGAGGTTAAATCACCCGCCTGTTTTTCAAAGTCTGTGTCCAAACTACAGTTTTTTCTCAACCTGTAAAATTGGCCCCCAGGTATGTTCTGAATCCAAGATTTTTTATGGTTACTTGAGGCCATCAGGAGGTTATTTGAATCCACATCCTTGAAATGAGTTTTGCTTATAAGGTTTCCCTCATCAGACACCCTCAAATTCAAATCCAAGAAGTTAATTTCCTTGACACTTTCCACATGGGTAAATGTCAAGTTTCTATTGTTATTATTTATATACTTCAAAAAAAGACTTACAGAATATTGGTCCCCATCCCACAGACATATAATGTCATCTATGAAGCGACGCCAAATAATAATATTTCCTCCAAAGGGATTGTTATTAAGGATGCAGTTATGTTCCCATTCTCCCATATACAGGTTTGCGAAACTGGGGGCAAATCTAGTGCCCATAGCAGTTCCGCAAACCTGCAGGAAAAATTCCTCCAGAAACATAAAATAATTATGTTTCAGAATAAAATGGATTGAATCCAAAATAAAGTTTTTGTTCAAATCATGTAATTCGGCATCGCTAGATAGAATTTTTTTTACAGATGCTAGGCCCTGTTGATGTGGTATATTAGTATATAGGGCCTGCACGTCACAAGTTAACCACCTATACGAATCCTTCCACTTTAGATTTTGTAACAAATTGAGCAATGAAGTGGAGTCCCTTAGGTGGGAGGGGAGTTTTTCAACATAGGGTTGCAAAAAGTGGTCAACATACTGGGACAAGTTCGCTGTTAGACTATTTATTCCTGAAATTATCGGTCTGCCTGGGGGGTTGGTTACTGATTTGTGGGTTTTTGGAAGGTGCTAAAATATCGGGATTTTGGGGGAACTGGTGAACAAAAATTCATACTCAGTCTTGGTGATAACACCAGAGTTTAATGCTTGATCCAATAGAGATCTAAGTAAATTTAGAAAATCCAATGGATCAAGCATTAAAATCTGGTGTTATCACCAAGACTGAGTATGAATTTTTGTTCACCAGTTCCCCCAAAATCCCGATATTTTAGCACCTTCCAAAAACCCACAAATCAGTAACCAACCCCCCAGGCAGACCGATAATTTCAGGAATAAATAGTCTAACAGCGAACTTGTCCCAGTATGTTGACCACTTTTTGCAACTCTATGTTGAAAAACTCCCCTCCCACCTAAGGGACTCCACTTCATTGCTCAATTTGTTACAAAATCTAAAGTGGAAGGATTCGTATAGGTGGTTAACTTGTGACGTGCAGGCCCTATATACTAATATACCACATCAACAGGGCCTAGCATCTGTAAAAAAAATTCTATCTAGCGATGCCGAATTACATGATTTGAACAAAAACTTTATTTTGGATTCAATCCATTTTATTCTGAAACATAATTATTTTATGTTTCTGGAGGAATTTTTCCTGCAGGTTTGCGGAACTGCTATGGGCACTAGATTTGCCCCCAGTTTCGCAAACCTGTATATGGGAGAATGGGAACATAACTGCATCCTTAATAACAATCCCTTTGGAGGAAATATTATTATTTGGCGTCGCTTCATAGATGACATTATATGTCTGTGGGATGGGGACCAATATTCTGTAAGTCTTTTTATGAAGTATATAAATAATAACAATAGAAACTTGACATTTACCCATGTGGAAAGTGTCAAGGAAATTAACTTCTTGGATTTGAATTTGAGGGTGTCTGATGAGGGAAACCTTATAAGCAAAACTCATTTCAAGGATGTGGATTCAAATAACCTCCTGATGGCCTCAAGTAACCATAAAAAATCTTGGATTCAGAACATACCTGGGGGCCAATTTTACAGGTTGAGAAAAAACTGTAGTTTGGACACAGACTTTGAAAAACAGGCGGGTGATTTAACCTCAAAATTCCTAGAAAGGGGTTATCCCCTTAAAAAACTTACTGATGATCTTGATAGGGTGAGAAAAATAGATAGAAAACAAATGCTAGTCCCAAAAGCCAAACATCAAAAGAAACAATTTGCAAGTGATGAAAAATGTAATGTTGCCTTTATTACAAACTTTAATTCTATGACTTCATATATAGAGAAGATTGTAAAGAAGCACTGGTCAATCCTGTCAAATGACCCAATTTTGGGGACACACATTTCTAAGTACCCAAGGTTCATATATAGAAGAGCAAAAAATCTAAAGAATGCTCTGTCCCCTAGTGACATAAATATTAAAACTGTACCTGTGGGAGAAAAAACATGGTTAAATATTAAAAAACCCTGTGGAAACTTCAAATGTGGAAAATGTTCAGTGTGCAAACACCTACACTCTAATAGTAAAACTTTTGTTTGTCCTAAAACTGAGGAAACTTATGAAATATTAGATTTTATCAATTGTAATTCGGATCACATTGTATACTTAATAGAATGCCCGTGTGGCTTGTTCTATGTAGGGCGCACCAAACGCCAATTAAAAATACGTATACAAGAACATATACGAAACATAAAGAATGGTCTGTTAACCCATAGCCTCTCCAAGCACTATGCCCTACATCATAATAAAGACCCCATGTCCCTGCGCTTTAAGGGTATCAAACATGTCCCTAGGAGCAGAAGGGGTGGGGATAGGGTAAAAGATTTATCCTTTCAAGAGACCTTCTGGATATATAAATTGGGCACACTATATCCGGGAGGCCTCAATGAGGATATAGATATATGGTCCCTCTACTGACCATCCCACACTGGTGATGTAGCTAGGTTATGTATTTACAAATAACATTTATATTCTGAGCTGGCATACTTTTTTAAATAAATATCTTAACTTTTTAAATTTCTATTAACCTTAATTTATGGTTTTAAGCTATTCATTGATTTTTTAGCTCGTGCTTCATCTTCAAATATATTTTTGTCTGTTTTTTAAATTACTAAATATGTTCAAATACAGTACATCTGCCAATAGTATTGTGTACTAATTCTTTTTTCTTTATTTTAGAGTCACCGTTCTTTAATTGTTTGTTACAATATGTATAAATAAAGTTGTTTTTAGTTTTTTTGTTAGGATGCATTCTCTGTTACCATGGAGCTCTTTGACTCCTCCCCGTTGCTTTGCGATTGGTTAAAACCCTTAATGGAGGGACCAATTAGTGACGCATGAGGGGTATTTAAGTGTCAATAGACTGATTAGTCTTTATTCCCTGATGAAGAGACCCATGTGGTTTCGAAACGCGTTGGACTAAGAACATTGCGAACCCTCTATATCCCAGCACTCCCAGAGAACCGGTCCGGTGTCTTGTAGACTTGCGACGAAGTCTCACGGTTTTGTGACGTCACAGACCCGGAAGCGCTCGACCAGGACGCCAAACAGCGTGTACCCCGCTGCTCCGTTACAAACGAGATCCATGCAGTGACGGGCATAACGCATACAAGCGGAGGTCTTTTCTGGACTGCTGAAGCTGCATTAGCCTTACCCTAAGGCGAGAGGCTGAAATACCAGCGTTTGGAGTTGAGATTCCAGGCCCTACACCGAGGTTGTTGGAGCGAGAAGGAGAGAGCCACGAGACTATCACGGGCGTCCGTTGGTGCTTGGGTAACAATAACCCTGAAATGCTTGTTTAAATTTTATTTCATGTACGCACAATACTTACCTCCTTATTTTGGTTACTAAAGATATCATTTAATACACTATGAGCGTTGTGCGCTGTGTTTCTTGTTTTTTTGTGAGCTGGGCAGCCGTCTGCAGCAGTCTCTGGATCCATATCCCCGCTCGCTGAAGGTAAGCAGGGCTGCATTTTCCCGTGAATGATGTAGATGCCCTTATTTGGGGCTCTACTTTATGAGGGGGAAGCTACTGTACACTATACTGCACCGACACACTTTATTCGAGCAAATACCCGGTATGTACCTGGCAGATACCTGGAATGCGCCACTCCTCACCTCTGACAAGCCCCGTTGCATTTGCCTTCCCAGCCTGGGTTCATGCCTGGCTGATGGGCGGCTGATCTGTTAAATGATAATGATTAGGATTTAATAGGCTGCAATGCTTCGCGTGTCTACCAGATGGCATAAATTCATGAATTGTAATGCAGTATATATATATATACTGTGCATTATTGCAGCCAGCGGGAATAAAATGCTTCAATCCCTGCTTGGAAAATACCTCAATGCACTCGGGCAGAAAACAGTCACAAACCTCAATACACCCGGGTATACCCGAATTCGTGGGACTAGCCAAGCTCGAATAAAGTGTGTCGCCAGTGTATGGCTATGTTTGGTCATCTATATCACCAAGGGGGCTGCACAGGACACATAACATGGCCATATAGCCTCCCCCCATGATGTAGAGCCCCATATAAGGACATCTCTCATACAGGGCAAGGAAATACAGCCCTGCTTACCTTAAGTGAGCAGGGACATGGATATAGATGGAGGGATGCTGAGACGGCTGCTGACTGCCTCGCAGCTCATCCAAAAGGTGAGTTCCGGTATTTCTCTCCCTGCAGATGCCCACTCAAGCGAAAGATTAACACTACAGGGTCCCATTCAAAAGCATGCAGCATTAATCCTTCAGGGCCGCATTACTTGCTGTCCATGACGTGGAGTGACCGCGTTTGGTCTCGTTTTCCCTTTTTTTACCCGTAGCCACAAGGATAGTAAATCTGGATAGATCTGTATACATATCAGGTGATGGTAGAAAAATTAGTTAATTGCAATTCGCTATACTAATCCTCCCTTACTGATGCATGGGAACACCATACAGTATACTGCTACCTTAATTTATGTTTTGTAACATTTTATACTTGTTTGATTTAAACATAAATTGCAAAATTCATCAAAAAGAATATGAATATTCTTAAACCGCAAACAGGGTCTAACTGTTGTAACTCAATCTAAACCCTCAAGAAATAATCAATGCACAGGGGCAATAATCCTTTTGCTTGATTTCATGCAAATACTGTTTTTTTTTGCTTTTTATCTATGCATAAACAAGCATGTTTGCCATAGTAACCCTGATAAGAACAGCCACAAGGGCATTTGTTTGACATGTATACAGAATTCACAGCTCATAATAGAAATATTATCTGTCTGACATTTATCATACAGGAATTTAAGCACTGACCTCATATACTGTAGGTACATTTTCACAAAAACAGCAAAATGGACTACAGATAAGGATTTGGGGCTCTACTTTATGAGGGGGAAGCTACTGTACACTATATGGCTATGTTTGGTCATCTATATCACCAAGGGGGCTGCACAGGACACATAACATGGCCATATAGCCTCCCCCCATGACATATACTGTAGGTACACTTTCACAAAAACAGCAAAATGGACTACAGATAAGGATAGGTTGACAAATCTAGTTTGCCTGTTACATACCATACCATCTACTTTATTTCTATATGTTATTCTTTGTATAATACATTTATTGCCATGGTTCATAACATGACAAATTGAACTTTTAAAATTGTAAATTCTAACTTTAATCTCCATCATATGCCCCATCTACACTTCTCTTTCAAGTTTTGCTTTTTGAAATCTGCAATGCTTTTCTCAAAAAAGCTTTGAATGATAACCCTGCATTAACCTTGTACAGAGCACCTCCAGACTGCCTGTGCTATCCTGGAAATGTGGCTTCCAATTTAGAAACTTAAAAACATAGATAACATATAGAAACCACTTGGTCCACCTAGTCTTCCCAGTTTTCAGTCTGCTGTAAAGCCTCAGATCCTTTATGATCCTTGACTCTCTTTCAAATCTAGCCTTATGTTTATCCCAAACATTTTTTAATTCACTTACTGCCTTAGCCTCTGCAACCTGTGCTAGGAGGCTACTTCGCAAATCCAACACCCTTTCTGTGAAGAAGTCCACAGAACGGACGTGCCTCTCATTTATCTGCTGTTAATAATTCCCTAACATTGTAGCCTCCTCCTGCTAGGGACTATTAGTAGTTAAGAACCCTAGAGTGTTAACTGTGTGGGGTCACACAGTTACTCCCCTCCCCATCATATGATACAAGATGGCTTGCAGAAAGAATAGCCACTCCCCAGCAGGTTTTATGACAATGAATGTCACCATAGGGAAATGGGAGCATATATATCTATATATCTATCTTGGTGCCCCCAGTGTTCTAGAATCTGGTTACCTGGAAGTAGCAGTTTGAGAGGGCCTCACTGTAAGTTATGTAAATATGTTAAGTGTGTAGTTAGGAATGTGTCCTTCATAGATAGAGGCCTTATTAATGAACAGGGATTGTTGTTTGACTAGAAGAGGAGCAGCCAAGTTGGAAGTTCTCAGAGTTGAATTTTTGGGTCCACCATAGAGTCCCTAGTGAAGCCCCGATCCAATAGATATGGACACGGTAGATGGTGCACAGAGTGATGAGATACTGATCCCTGATGATAGAGTGAACTCCTATCGACAGGTCCTCAGTAAACTCCTGCTCTATTAAGTATTGAGGAAGAATGCACTTCCACAGTAAAGTGATACTGATCCCCAAGAATAGAGTGTGTCCTCAACAAGGGTCTCCCAGATACACGGGCATTGAGGAAGCTATACAAGGCATTGCCAATCTAACATTACTAAAGGACACAAGTATAATTACCTCTCCAGTGTATGAATGAGAGATACCAAGGGGGATGAAATCCTGAAGAATGCCAAGTACCTTCCTTGTGTAGGAGTGAGAGCTAGCAAAGGAAGAAGCACAGAGTAACTATATTTTTTGACAACAGTTAACAATTACCAATGGATGTGAACAAAGCTCTTTATTTGAACTATAAAAGTTCCCGGTGCCCTTCATACTAAAATCTGCATATCTGTACTCAGTTTGCACTATTCTAGCACCCTGAAAAGGTATGAGACACTGAGCACAACCATGTAACTAGTTTATATGATGTAAACTCCTAAGAGCCGGGCAAAGAGAGTTATATCATCATGGAACTTACTCAACATTTTTTACAGTTGTGTCACTTTTATATAATGCAATACAATAATATCCTTTCCTCAGCAGCAGCTTTCACTTATGTGTTAAGGCTTAAGCTGTCGTCACTGTGCAAATAAAAAGCTGTAATTACCCATCTTATTGCTTTCTTTCCCATATCTGCCTGATTTTCGTGGTGCCATCCCCCTGCTTATAGAATACATCCTCTAAATCAGCGATTACTAAAACTGTGCTTTAGAATCTGAAGCCAGAACAAAGAGTTGAGGTAACCATTAAATATCAATTTGATGTTGTACATGGGTATTGATTAAACATTTAGAGTGTAAGATGATACTTAAAACTCTTAGTTATAAGTGAAAATGTATATTGTATTATTCACAATACTGGTATATAAATGCAAATATTATAAAATGCAATATTAATAAAAAATAAAATGTTGGAAAGAATGGAAAATTAACCATACTGTACTATACAAAATAATAATTAATACAAGTGGATCTAATAAAATGACAATAGTGACAAGTGACAATAAAAAAGTACCAATGTAACAATGATAAATAGTAGTACTGTATTTGTAGCATCTGTTCCTATTCTTGTTATCTGTCTTCAGGGCCTTCCCAAACTTTTTTAGACCCTTAAGCAATTCAATGGATGCACAGGTGTGGGCAGAAGACAAGGACAAAAGAAGATGAAGAGGATAAATCCTCTATAGTGTAGTGAAGTACTGTTAGTAGGTCAGTAATATAAAAATGGTTTGTCATGCACTCCCATATGGGTTGCTTGCTAGTAGCCTGTCTTAGTTGGATGGTCTTTGGGTTGATTTGTGGAATCATGTGTTTTGCTTTGCTCTTTGTGTGTGTGTACAGTAATTCCTTTATTGAGATTAAAAAGTAAAAGCATTACACTCAATGGGGCCTATTCAGTAAGCGTCGATACAGCACTTATCGACCAAAACGGCTACTCATTTTCAGTAAGCCTCGATAAGTGGGCGATAACGGCCTGTATCGCCGAAAAATCTTATGTACAAAATCAAATCGACGATTGAGCGGTGATAAGCCACTTATCGACAATTTTCGTAATGATCATAAACTCGCGCGATTCTAGTAGCCGCGATTCGCCTATCGCCGTAAATCGCCGCCTATCACCACCCTAAAAAGGCGATCTTATCCCCAAAATTCGCCTCAAAATTTTGGCAGATTGGTGGGGAGATGCGTCGATGAGCGGCAATAAGTGGGGACTTAGAAAAAAATGTGGCCTTTTTCCAGCATAGGATTGATGCCGGTGGTCCCCGGACCTCAAACCAATGTGGTTAAGCTCAGAAGACCCCCTGCACATCTACACTATGAAAGAAATGTATATTAAAAAACATTATTTGCGGGCGAGATTTTTGCTAGCAGAGGCGGCTCTCTCAGAGCAGCTCTCTCTGCAGCAGAAATGTATCGCCGGGTCAGGCCTTTTCAGAGGGTCGAGGCTATCGCTGCCAGCAAACCGCTCGTTTTGGGAATTTTGCTATGAACGGTAATGAAAGCTTGCTGAATACCGTGATAGCGACGCTAAAAAAAAGGCGATTTAAATGCCATGGAGATCATTTTTATCAACCTTTACTGAATAAGGCACATAGTGTTGCATGAATAGATGAAGTGCCACAGAGGAGATGCGTATGAATGATGTTATTTCCAGGCATTCACAGAGCTTCACTCCGCAGAGCTACCTTAGGAAGGATGCTTGGAGCACTACCATCCAACATGAAACACAATGTCGGCGGAAGTCTGGGAAGCCATGTGGGTGAAAAATAGGGAAACTATAGCACTCCCCTGAAATGCTGATAAATAAGTGGTAATAGGGACTCAGATGGTCAAATACTAGCCCTTAAATTTGTCCTCCAATTTGCAGCTCAACTTGAAAGCAGGATCATTCCTTGATCCTCAATAGTTAGTGATCAGAGAAGAGTGGTGAGCACATAAAACAAAAATGAAAATATAGTAATAAACAGAATAAATGTGTGACCACAAGTAACAGTATACACACAAAAGGATGGAAGAGTGTGTAAAAAATGCTAATAATATTGCAACTCACACGGGCATGTGTGAGCCTCTCCTATCATAGTTTCTTTCAGCACATGCTTCCAAGACGCTCCCTGTCACATCAGGGGTGGACAGCTTAATCTCACAGGGTAATCCCTCTTGCAAAGTCCCAAGCAGGGGGCGACAACCACAGAATGTGTAAGAAAATCGATAATTTATTGAACATAAAAATAAGCATAGAGAACTCACATGTAGGTACAACTCTATTGAACATAAAAATAAGCATACAGAACTCCCATGTACTGTAGGTACAACTCTATTGAACATAAAAATAAGCATACAGAACACACATGTAGGTACAACTCTGTTGAACATAAAAATAAGCATACAGAACTTTTCCTGAAACCAGGGTCACGAATGATGTATGATTAGTTCCAGTAAGCTTAACTCATGTCTTCCCTCTTCCAAGGCACAAACAAGTCCTTTTCTCGTTTTTAGTTTTATTGAGGGAAAATCACAGGGAGAAAGGTACTTGTAGATGTAATGTAGATGAAGAGTACTTCTCTGTCTGAAGTGCAGTGTATCAAGGATGAGACAGTGTAAAACAGAAAGGCCTTGCTGGGGTAAATAGCAGGCAGTTACTCACTCAGAGTCCAGGGTGAAAAGGAAGTGAGGAGCAAGGGTCACACTAGATGGGAAGTGAGACTATACTAACTGTCAGCAAGCATAGGGGGGTAGGAATAGCCCACTCTCAGCTAGGAGAATATGAGCTGCAGGCAACCAACACAGGCAACCAACAAAGGCTGTGTAAACAACATGTAACAATAATGTTGCCTTTTCACATGCTGCAAGCTGCTGGGACAGGGAAAATAACAGGCAGCCAAGCTAGAGAGAAATGGATCCCATAGCTGTAAAGGGGAACAGAGGAATATGGAATCTAGTACCAGGACACTCCCCGTCTGGTATCTGGAGATACCACTATATTCCTGGAATATGTGGAACATATGTGCAGTACAACAACATAACAATGCAAAGTACATGTCCACATAACGGTGTGATACCGGCCGGTACCACCAGCTTGAAATCCTTTGGCCATCTCGGTAAGGGAGGCCAGGTGGATGCACAGCTCTAGGTTAGCTTGATGCACCAAAATGTCTCTCAGAGTCCACGGAACTGGTAGTCAGTTCTTCTGTGTTATAGTCCGATTGTGTTTCTGTGCAGTACATAGTGAGTAGCACTGATACTTGAGGCCTTATCTTCATGTCCTTCTCAGGATCCATGAGTACAAAAGCGCCAACTGGGGTTGATGACGTTTCCGCGGGCTGCGTCAGAAACGTTGGTCCTGTGAGCCACGACGTGTTCTGTAGTTGCCCTGCAGGCACTAATCTGGTGGCATGGTCTGCAGGATTTTGATCTGTGGGCACGTGGTGCCATTGTTCTGGTTGGGTTGACTTCCTGATTCTTTCTACACGGTTGGCCACGTATACGTAGAATCTTCTTTTCTTGTTGCATATGTAGCCCAGTACCACCTTGCTATCTGTGTAGAATCTGACAGCATCTGGTCTGCAGTCCATCTCTTTTTGAGAAGTTCTGCCAGTTCTACCGCTAACACTGCGCCACATAGCTCGAGTCTGGGTATAGTGTGGTCGGGTTGTGGCGCCAGCTTAGCCTTGCCAAGGATGAACCTGATATGGTAAATTCCACCCACGTCCGTGGTTTTTAGGTAGGCCACCGCTGCTATGGCCTTTGTGGAGGCATCTGAGAACACGTAAAGGTCTTTGCTGTGTGCAGCGGTAAGAGATATAGGCGAGTAGGGGCGTGGGATCTGAAGTTGCTCAAGGGTCTTCAAGGAATACTTCCACGTTTCCCACTCTTTCCGTTTTTCTGGAGGTAGTGGGGTGTCCCAGTCCTGCTTCTCGAAGGACATTTCTCTGAGAAGAGACTTGCCTTGTATAGTGACAGGAGCTACAAATCCTAACGGGTCGTAAAGACAGTTAACAGTGGACAGGACTTTGCGTCGTGTGTAGGGTTTTTCCTCGATGGCTACCTGGAACGTAAATGTATCTGTTTTAAGATTCCAGCTTATCCCCAGGCTCTGCTGTATGGGAGGCGTGTCGGCCCCCAGGTCCAAATTCTTGAGATCGTTTGCGTGATCATCTGCGTGGAACGCCTTCATCACTATGGCACTATTGGAAGCTATTTTGTGCAATCTTAGGTTGGCATTTGCTAACATCTTTTGTGTCTCTTTGTTAACTGCCGTTAGGAGGTTGTTCTCTCCCTGGACATGACGAAGAACAGTCTCTTTTGTCCTTGTAAATCCCTTTGAGAAATGTCTCTGCGACTGTTTCTTTTTTGACGTGTGAGATGACAGTCTTTTTGCCACTGTGGCTTCACTTGCAGGGCGCAATCTTTTGCGGCTATGCCAGCCGTGGCAGCTGGCTGCTTTGACACTTGGTATTCTGCGGAGAGGAACAACTGTACGTCTTAGCCGTGCCATTGCTCGCGGGACAACCGTCCGATTGTTTATTGTCTTTTGGACGATCCCTTTGTCGGTCACCTTTGGGAGGTTACTTTCTTCCTTCAGTGGAGTCGACTCATCATCCTTAGCTGTCTGGACTACTGAGCATCCTAGGCCATTGTTACATCCCTCTGATGCGAAGATGTTTTTGATGGTCTCGGGAGTACTCTTCTCTTCACTTGCCCTTCCTGTCACTTGGAGATGGCCAAGACACGGTTCGGAGAGAGATGTGTGTCCGCATTCTGTTATCACCGTTCTGCGGGCGTTGACATAGTCAGGTTCGTGTCCTCTGTCAGTGCACATGTTGTCCACTATCACCCATCCTAGGTCAAGTCTTTGGGCCAATGGTGTGTTGCGGGGTCCGTTATGCTGTTTACGGACTTTGTGCACCCTCAAGATGTCCCTACTGAGCAGCAGCAAGATCTTGGCGCCTTGTTCTACCGGTGGGATGTAGTTGGCTATTCCTCTGAGGTGCGGGTGATGACGTGCCACGTCTGGTGTGGGAATCTCGTCCCTATTTGCAGCCATGTAGTTGCACTCGATGAGGGTGGGGAGAGCTATCTTCACTCTGTTATCCACTTAACTTATGACGTAGCCACTCACTCTTCTCCCTGTTGTCTCAGTTAGCCCTGCACAGGTTCTGAGGGTGTAGGGTGAGGCATTGTCTTGTGAGTTGAATACGTTGAAGAATTCCCTCTTCGCCAACGATCTGTTACTTTGATCGTCGAGGATTACATACATCCAGATAGCCTTCTCAGGTTGTCCCTGGGGGTGCACTGCGACAAGGCATATTTTGGAGCAGGATATTTTGTCACTTCCTTTTCCGCAAACCTCGGTGCACTGAGAAGTGATGGACGTTGGCTCTCCTTCTCCTTCCTCCCCGCCATGCTCCGCTACGGAGGAAGGGTTGTTGACTTGGTGGAGTGTCAGCGCCTCTGGATGTAGCGATGTTACGTGCTTGTCACTTTTGCACACTACACATTTGATGTCTTCTTTACAGTCTCTGGCTAGGTGAGTCGTGGAATTGCAGCACCTGAAGCAAACTCCGAATTCTCTGAGTAACTTCTTGCGTTCCTCTAGGGACTTCACCCTGAACCCAAAGCACTTGTTAAGTGGGTGTGGCTTCTTGTGTATGGGACATTCCCTGCTTGAGTCCCTTGGTTCCTCGTCTCCGGCGACCGACTGATCGGGAGTAGTTTGGGTCATGGGAGATGGGTGTTTGAGTGTTACCGTATCTCGCCACTGGTCTCTCATTCCTCAGACTGCTTGCACTGTGTGTGGTTTGCGCACCCAAGATGAAACTGGGATCGTTCCTTGTCCTTGCCGCTTCGCGGATGAAGCTCAAGAAGAATGAGAATAGGGGGAAGGCGTGTGGATTACTGTTGCGGCTGTGGCTATCCCAGGTAGCGTGTACCCTTAAAGGAACGGCGTCTTCTCCACGTGAACCTATCAAGTCTTCGGTGTCTGTGGAGTCACTCCCTCCGTGTTGAGATGGTGCGCTGGTGTTTACACTGAAGAGGCTCCTTACGTAGTCTTCAGTGCGTTGGATTGGATCCTCTGAGGCTATTCGTCTGTATGGTTGCTCCCCGCCGTCCTGTTGCGTGGCTGCTTCTAGGACTTCAGCTTGGACTATGGTGGCGGCGGCTTCCTTCTCTTGATTAAGTGCCTGTAGTTCCGCATCTAATTTGGCTTTCCTACGCGTAGTGGCTGTGGCAGTAGCGGCGGTAGCGGCGGCTGCAGTGGCAGAAGCATTAGCAGCGGCTGTCTGCTCCTCCTCTTCTATGCGCGCTCTTTCTGCTCTTACGGTTGCCTCTCTCCGACTATACTCGGCCCTGGCACGTGTGGCCTCTGCGGTGGCTCACGCTTTGGTAGCGTTTGCATTTGCGCTGGACGTGTTGCACTGACCTTGCTGACCTTGATGAATGCCTGGATGTGCTTGAGCGCTGTGATGCGGTTTCCAGCAAAAGATCTTTTCTCCTACTCTCAGCCTCCGTGATAGTGGTTCGCACGCCGCTGTCTCGTGTCAGGTCAATGTTACTCTGTAAGTCTCTTTCTTGTAGGCTTTCGCGGGTGTTGGCCCTGGTCAGGTAAGTAATGTATGCCTCTGACAGCTCTTGGTAACACGAGTGATCAGTCCTTAATTGCGTTATTGCCTGCTCGAGCTGTTGCGCATAGTTGCCAACGCTAGTAACATTGCGTATTCCCAGTGTGGTTGTTTCCCAGGCCAACTCTAGTTTAGCGCGGTGCGCTTCAATGTGAGTCTCATATTTTTCGCGGGCCTTTTGTGTCAGTGTGACTGTCCGTTTAGTGCGCCTGTTGCAGTTGCGCAGCGGTCTCTGTGTTTGAGTGGTCACTCTCCTGCGTGATGTCTGGTGAGGATCTGAGTTCTGCCATGCTGTAGCTGTGTGTAGGCCTTTAGCCAGTGCGTGTGGCGTGTGGTCTTTTACCTGCGTCAGCGATGGGCGACTGTCTCAGATTATGCCGAGCGGTGTCCTGCAGCATTCAGCGTAGGGTTAGCTGTACTCACAGGTGTCCGGTGGCTCTGACCCGTGTCATAGCGGGCGTCCGCTGGCGTGGCCCTTGGTGGCGCTAGCCGTGGGGACGTGCGCAGGGGTAGGTGAGATAGTAGCTCCTCACTATGGGGCTGTGCAGAGGGTGAACTCAAACAGAAAAAGGCAATCAAAGTTCTGTGTAAGATGTACTATCTGACTGCGGTGCTGCTGCCTTGTGTGAAGTTGCAGGCTCTGTGACCAGTGTAAATCTGCTTGCTTGTTTGTAAGGCTGCAGGCTGTGTGCAGTTTGCTGTATAAAGCTTGCTGCCCTGTCTGGCAGTGTAAAGCTGCTTGCTTGTCCTGAGGTGCAGAGACTATTCTGGATTAGCATAAAGTCTTTGAGTAGTAGCTCCTGTGTGATTCCCCAACACACGGTCTCTGTTTTACTTTCCTGAAACCAGGGTCACGAATGATGTATGATTAGTTCCAGTAAGCTTAACTCATGTCTTCCCTCTTCCAAGGCACAAACAAGTCATTTTCTCTTTCTTAGTTTTATTGAGGGAAAATCACAGGGAGAAAGGTACTTGTAGATGTAATGTAGATGGAGAGTACTTCTCTGTCTGAAGTGCAGTGTATCAAGGATGAGACAGTGTAAAACAGAAAGGCCTTGCTGGGGTAAATAGCAGGCAGTTACTCACTCAGAGTCCAGGGTGAAAAGGAAGTGAGGAGCAGGGGTCACACTAGATGGGAAGTGAGACTATACTAACTGTCAGCAAGCACAGGGGGGTAGGAATAGCCTACTCTCAGCAAGGAGAATATGAGCTGCAGGCAACCAACACAGGCAACCAACACAGGCTGTGTAAACAACATGTAACAATAATGTTGCCTTTTCACATTTTGTATATTGTACAACACAACCCATTTCGATTGAGAAAGTATTTCATTTTTGCACCAGGGTTATTTCAGTGATAGCCATGCTATTTTAGTTTCAATAGATATAACAGACAATATATTCTTGAAAAGGAGATTATTCTTGGAACAGCTGCTTCATATGTGAAGCATTATTTCTCTGAGGACCAATCATTTCTTCCAGAACAATGACCCAAAATACACAGCATCTGCTGCTTTCATAGAAGCTCAAGTAGTAAATTACTTTCAAAATGCACACAAGTATGGTATACAGTAGTTCTCCTTATCGAGTTCTCATAGAAAGATAAAACATTTTTTAAAAAATGAGTGATAACACTAATGATTTATAATATGAACCATTTTTTATTGTTCGAGCATGGGCTATATGTGATATTTTTGCTTATTATTGGCCGCTGGGCAGGGATTTGTTGGTGCAATCACTCCCAAACATTTAGCTTTCTTGAAGCCAACAGACTAGTATCTGCTCAATGTCTATGACCCCCCCCCCCCCAAACCCTATGTCCTGGAACTACACATTTTCTGTCTCTTTGCAGCTCACAGATTTGTCTCCCTAGTTCAGTTGCTTGTTAGTTCCCCTGTTCCAGCAGTTAGCTGCATGTGTAAAGATACATTATTGACACATTCCCTCTTTACACAGCCACTAGTTGTTTGCCCTGGCAACCTCCCATTTCTCATTACCATGAGAATGGTTTAGCCTGTTGTTCCCCTGCCCCTTTCTGTTTTATGGAATGGTCCTTAGACTCTTCCTGTCTACCACAGGGCAATGTGCCCTTTTCCATTCAAGCTGGCTTTGGGAGTACATTTTACACTCCATTATACTCACTGCAAGGCCATCCTTTTTTATCGTCCCCCCATACCAAGGCACCTTCAGCTAGAGAAGTACTCTCTCACTACATTTCACCATCTGCAAGTACCTTTTATCTTTCTGTTGACTCCCCAAATAAAGTTAAAGAAAATAGAAAGACTTTGTGTGCTTTCAAAAGGGGATGAGTTAAACCACTGGAGTCATTCACATCCTACATGTGATCCTGGTTCCTGAAGACCGTACGTGTCACTTTTAATGGGCTATCCTTGACAGGCTCCCCCATTTAAGTTTGGTGTGAAGCGCAGCACCCACCTTTGACAAGTCTAGACTTGTCATAAACCCAATATATACTGTATTTTTAAACTCAGACTTTAGCTCATTAACCCCTTAAGCAACAAAGGGATTAAAATATCTAATATCTCATGATATTATCATGACATCCTCCTAGTACAGCTCAACCCCATTATAACGCGGTCCTCGGGGGCCACCCAATCCGACCGCGCTATAAACGGGGTCGCGCTAATTTTGTAAAAAAATGGCTGCCGCACGCCCGATCGGGAGGAGGGAGAAGGGGAGAAGAGGTCGAGTGAGGCTTTGGCAGCCCTACACGTCCCCTAGCAGCCACCATACTTCTCCCAGCATTCCCTGCACTCCCCTCAACAGCTCCGCACCATCCAACCACCGATCCCCGCACCAATCCCCCAGCCTCGAACCGATCCCCCCCCCAGCCTGGCATCGAACCCCGCATCATTCCCCCCCAGCCTCGCACCGATCTCCGCACCAATCCCACCAGCCTCGCACCGATCCTCCCCCCCAGCCTTGCACCGATCCCCGCACTGACACCCCCAGCCTCGTGCCGATCCCCGCACCAATCCCCCAGCCTCGCACCGATTACCCCCCCCCCCCCCAGCCTCACACCGATCCCTGCCAGCAGCCCCACAATGCCCCAGCAGCTGACACCAAAGGTAGGGGGGCGGGGGGCTGTCAGTGTGTGCTGTGTGTGCTGTGTGTGCTGTGAGAGTGTGCTGTGTGTGCAGTGTGCTGTGAGTTTGTGCAGAGTGCTGTGAGTGTGTGCAGTGTGCAGTGTGCAGTGAGTGTTTGCAGTGTGTGTGCAAAAAAAACAACTTTTTTTTTTTTTTTAATTCGTTGTCCTCGCTCAAACCGCGTTATAGCAGATTGCGCTATAACGGGGTTGAGCTGTATCAGCTCACCATATTTACAAACAAAGTTAATTATAAAACAAAATATATAAAAAAAAATACTTATTGGTTTTAGATTTTGATAAAAAGGATTCAGTCACTCAGTTTAACTCCATAAATATGTTAGACTTTTGTCCGAAGAGGAACTGTCCCTTTAAGCAACAAATTATCATTTAAAAATGCTATAACTGATAACCTAGAAAAGTAAATTTAACATAGACGGCTACTGTAGGTAATCGGGGAGAATGGGTGATATTGTAATAACACTGCTGTCTTCAAAGTGTGTTCATATTCGAATGTCAGCATCTTGTGACTTTCAACAAGTGTCTTTATTATATCTTCTCACAGAGCCTAAAATTCAGTGTACAACATGGAGTATACTCCATAAAACATCTATCTATAAAATAATGTTGTTATAATGTCAATAAACATGCATCTGCCATCAAATAAAAATTGTGGAATAATGCAATTCATACATTGTTAATCACCATGGGCTCTATGTATCAAAGGCAAAATGTTGGACCAAAGTTGTTATTTTGTTGCAATACATACCAACGCCAAGCAGCATCTACAGGTATGTAATAATATAAGTCGTGTTTCAGACAAAAAAAGGCAATTTTTTGTTAACGCAACTGCATCAGTGCACTGGTACTAGTACATCTTCATACATATTGCCATATGTTTCTGTCATGCAAAGGTTGTTTTTAGAAATGAATGAGCACACATTATGTAAGAAATGAATTTACAATTACAAACTCAACTTATTCATCTCCTACATTTAACGTCAAAACCGCAGTAGAAATAATGGCATGTGTCTATGCCTTGTCATTTGAAGTGATTATCACACTTTTAAAATAATAACAGTGCATTCCAGAAATAAAGTACTGTACCTAAAGCTTTACAAATCTTTGTATGACACAGATTCTACTTGCAGAGTTAGTCTGCAATCAAGGGATTACAGTGTGGCAGTGTCAAGGTTCTGCTCGCCACAAACCAGGACCGGACCGCGAGGCTGAGGTGGGGTTGTAAAAGCACCGACCTGAGACCGCGCAGGCTGATCCGGGTTGCGCAGTTCGTAGTCGTATGTCGCAGGATCAGGATTGGAGAAGACAGCGTCGTCGTTGTACAAGCCAGGGTCAGAACAGGAGACGTCAGGATAAACATTGTCCATGCAGGAGTTTGGCAACAAGGAGATAGGAGAGACCCGCTTCAGCTTAGGAGCGCGGGGTTGGCCTTTGCGCGAGCGACGACCATGGCCCATGGTGCTGGTCACAGGAGATGGTAGGCAGACCAGAATGGCACACCGTCTTGCTGTACGGGTGCACCAGTGCTACAACGCAAAAGTCCTGAGCGGGCAAGGGAATCCACTGTTTCAGCGCAGGAACCAGGACACGGCCTCTCTATATTAGGGAAAGAGTAGGCCCCAGGAACCAGGAAGCTGTAGATACAGGGAAACCTCCGCTTCAGTGCAGGAATCCAGGAGACTGCAGAACGCAGGGACGAACCTCTACTTTAGTGCAGGAATCCAGGAGGCTGAAGGACGCAGGGACGAAACCTCTGCTTCAGCACAGGGGAACAGAAGCTGAAGGACGCAGGGAATACCTCCGTATCAGCACAAGGAAACAAGCGGCTTGAAGGGAGCTGAAGGATGCAGGACGTAACCTGGAATCAGCATGGGAGAACAAGCGGCTTGAAGGAAGCTGAAGGACGCAGGGCGTGACCTGGTATCAGCAAAGGGGAACAAGCGAGAGCTTGTGGCAAAACAGATGACATCCAGTTAGGACTATGCTCGGCAAGGAGCATTATGGGCAAGCAATACTTAAAGGCCAGCGGGCCAATCCCCGGCGGGGGTGTGAAGGTACTGCCCCTAATGAGTGAATGCAAGTATAGTTTGCAATGAAAGGCTGCACAGGTGCAATAGATACCAGAGGGAGTGTGTATTGCTTTGGTGAGTGAATCCAGGCTGCAGCAAACATCAGGAGAGGTGCTCCAGGACTGCACAAGTCTGCACGGTAAAGCAACCAGTAAACCGCGGAGCGGATTCCTTACAGTACCCCCCCCTTCACGCGAGACCTCCGGGCGAACATGAGCACACCTAGAGTTGGGGGACCGGGAATTGTTGCTGAACCGTCTAGGATTGGGGGTAGAGTCGTGGTCCAGAGACTCGTGGTTACTCCTTAGTGTACCCCCACCCCATGGTGAAAACTGCGGCCAGACAGGGCCATCCATGGGTCTCGGAGACATCGAGTTGTTCCTAAAGTTCTTTAGGTGGAAAGGGGATCCGTAAACGAGCAGTTCCTTGGTGAGTACAGTTCTAGGATATGAGATTGATGGAAGAAACATCCTTGGTACATGGCTTGCCTTGCAAAATGTCTTGGAAATCCAGGGCTGTGAAGAACCAGAGAGTTCCAGAGCAAAAACGGTAGAAGAACCCCCACTGAAAGCCCAGTCCTTAATAAAGAAACCTGAATCTAGAATCAGCGGCCCTGATAGTTGATCGAATACACCAGGAGAAACTTTGTAACAGAAAAAGTCTTGGCTGACCACTGCATGTTGGAATTTGCGAGGAATTTTTCCTCTAGAAGGCTCCCAAGTAATAGTTAGTAAAGGTATAGGCTGGTTAGAAGCATCTCCCGGTATTGGTATGGAAGGTGACAAGGCAAGCAGTAAACCTGGCATAGGGACCGAAATCTTGGGATACGTACAGAGTATTTCCAACTGAGAGGAAATAACAGGGGCAACCGAAAATTCCGAGGGACAAAACCATGGTTTAGCAGGAGCAGAGAAGCGAACAACAGTAGAGCTCTCTAATACTGGGAAATCTTCATTGGGAGAATATATTGTCAGTGAATCAGGAATAGTCCTTGGGATCTTCAAATCAGTAGCTTGAGAAAAAGGCAGAGCCAGGGTAGTGGTGGGAGGGAAGCTAACATCAGAATCTGAAGTCTGTACCTCAATGACAGGGCCCTGAGAATCAACAAGCAGCAAGTATGAACTATGAAAACTCTTAATGACATGCACCTTAGGAGTACAAAGAGTCTTCTCTAAAACTGCAATGGCCCTAACCACAGGGGTACCTAACCTGACAAAAACATGAATTGGTGTGTTTTCTAGTGCAAAATCTCTGATCACAGGACTCCTAACCGATAGTGAGGGTATCTGGGTTTGATTAGAGAAAAAATCAGATGTATTGATAAGTGACATAGAAACACTTACTGAGATTCTAAATTTGCTGGACATGTGAGAAAAAATACCCTTTAAGACAGGAGCTTTAATTTCTTCCCAGAGTAACCCCGTGTTTGCTGGGGCATATTTAGACACAGTACTGAGGGACTGGGTTTCAGCAAAGGCAGGACAGCTGAACAGCTCAGAGTTAAACCCCAGGACTTGTAATATATGCATGGTGACCTCAGACAGTACTAAGGGAGTGACCACAGATATGCTGATCCCTGGAGAATTAGCCTGGAGAGAGAAATCAGGGGGACCCCCAGACAGGATACTCCTTGTAGAAAGAGCTTCAGAATCAGAAGGGGAATCATTACCTCTCAGAGTCTCAAAACTAGAAAGACACAATTCAGCGAAAAGAGAAAGAGTGTGCAAGCTTTTTACTAATCTATATGGAAAAGCGTCACTTTTGGGAGAAAACCGTGCGTCAGCAAACATTCCTGGGAACATAATATGAACCCCAGGAGAGACATACAGACTACAGTATGCCTTTAACCCTAAGCTTAAAGAGGAGGAGAACTCAGACAGTACACGGGGGTTAATCATAACTGTACTGGTCTCTGAAGTAGGTATTTGGTAAGGGATGTCTGGGAAACCAGAACTTACTGCAGACTCCATAATGTGGGAACTATGCGCTGAAGCAGGGATCACCGCTATGTGGGCGACAGGCTGGTTCAGTGAAATACCCGGGAGAAGGAACTCTGTGACTAAGCTTAGGGAAAAACCTGACTCCTGAATACATTTAACAGGAACCAGAACTTTAGCCGAAGTCTCCGGAGACGAAACTGCGGAAACTTGAGCTGAAGCAGGGGATTTATAGCAAAGAATATCTAGAGACTCCGTACGGTTATGGGAATCCCTCAATGCAACCTCTGCTGTCTGACTTGTGGACTCATTCTCTGAGGCTACAACGAAGGCATTAACTTGGAGGCAGCCAGAATTTACAGGGGTTAATGCAGACATTGCCTGAGAGTAATACATAGGTAATTTTTTCTCTGTATTAGGAGAGACAAGGGATCTCTCCTCTGGAGCTAGGGGCGTGCCCGTGGCTGGCAGAGAACAGGGAATTATCAAAGGAGACTCAGAGAGCTGCCCCTCAGGGGTTAATACAGAAATGACCCTGGGAACAGAACTTAGGGATTCTTTCTCTGACGGGGAAAGTACACAGGACTGCCTAGCAGAGGTTAAAGCTGGAAAACCCTCAAGACCTAGAGAGAGGGATTCAAAGCTAGAAATAGGAGAACTAAGGGACTTATTCTCTGATACAAGAACCTTAGTGTTAGTTAGTGACACATATGTGTTCTCCAAGGGGACCTCACAGGACTGATCGGCAGGGGTTAATGTAGACATATCATTAGTGTAAGGGAACCCGGGTATACAATCAGAGCTTGGGACTGTGGCAGTTACTACGTTGGGAGATATTGGTAATAGTTCTGTTTGGTTATCTCCCGGAGAGAGAGATACGTCCCCCGGTTTAGCAACAGGACTGGTAGCCGAGGGATACCGCCAAACGACGGCGTGAGCGGCTAAGAGACGATCCTGTTTTAACAAGCAATCATCCAATGCACGGGAAAGTACATGCATCGTCTCGTGAGCGAGAGCCACCATGACGGAAGGTTCCAGGAATACTATAGGAATGTCCAAGGATTTTGTCAGGGCATTGAGTGTACTACAGGCGTTGACTAGTTCCACAGGACACAGCTCCTCCCCAGTTAAAGGGGAATCAGGGGAGCAGGCAATTTTAGCAATGGCCAAAACACTGGCCAGATACTGTTTTAAGTCTCTGAGGCAGTAAGCCTTATAAACCAGATTATTACGGCATTTCTTTTGCAAGGGAGTCAAGCCCTCCAACATAAACGGATCTTCCATCAGAGGTATTATATCGCACAAATAATTATCCTCAAACTGGGACTGGTCTACAGGCTGGGACAGGTTTTTAGGAAAAAACTTACCAACCCACACCTCAGCGGGGTCCGAGTTTGTAGGGCCGAGCATACTGTCAAGGTTCTGCTCGCCACAAACCAGGACCGGACCGCGAGGCTGAGGTGGGGTTGTAAAAGCACCGACCTGAGACCGCGCAGGCTGATCCGGGTTGCGCAGTTCGTAGTCGTATGTCGCAGGATCAGGATTGGAGAAGACAGCGTCGTCGTTGTACAAGCCAGGGTCAGAACAGGAGACGTCAGGATAAACATTGTCCATGCAGGAGTTTGGCAACAAGGAGATAGGAGAGACCCGCTTCAGCTTAGGAGCGCGGGGTTGGCCTTTGCGCGAGCGACGACCATGGCCCATGGTGCTGGTCACAGGAGATGGTAGGCAGACCAGAATGGCACACCGTCTTGCTGTACGGGTGCACCAGTGCTACAACGCAAAAGTCCTGAGCGGGCAAGGGAATCCACTGTTTCAGCGCAGGAACCAGGACACGGCCTCTCTATATTAGGGAAAGAGTAGGCCCCAGGAACCAGGAAGCTGTAGATACAGGGAAACTTCCGCTTCAGTGCAGGAATCCAGGAGACTGCAGAACGCAGGGACGAACCTCTACTTTAGTGCAGGAATCCAGGAGGCTGAAGGACGCAGGGACGAAACCTCTGCTTCAGCACAGGGGAACAGAAGCTGAAGGACGCAGGGAATACCTCCGTATCAGCACAAGGAAACAAGCGGCTTGAAGGGAGCTGAAGGATGCAGGACGTAACCTGGAATCAGCATGGGAGAACAAGCGGCTTGAAGGAAGCTGAAGGACGCAGGGCGTGACCTGGTATCAGCAAAGGGGAACAAGCGAGAGCTTGTGGCAAAACAGATGACATCCAGTTAGGACTATGCTCGGCAAGGAGCATTATGGGCAAGCAATACTTAAAGGCCAGCGGGCCAATCCCCGGCGGGGGTGTGAAGGTACTGCCCCTAATGAGTGAATGCAAGTATAGTTTGCAATGAAAGGCTGCACAGGTGCAATAGATACCAGAGGGAGTGTGTATTGCTTTGGTGAGTGAATCCAGGCTGCAGCAAACATCAGGAGAGGTGCTCCAGGACTGCACAAGTCTGCACGGTAAAGCAACCAGTAAACCGCGGAGCGGATTCCTTACAGGCAGCTATCACACCAGTTATATACTCTCTAACAGTGGTGGGTTGGTTAAGTCAATCAGGGGTCCTTTCTTGCAGTTTGTTTAAAAAAAAATATGTTTAACCCAGGTCCCCTCTGGTCCCCCGTAGCCCCCTACCTCCTGGAGCAGGTGCTCTAGTCAGCGCAGGCAGGGGTCAGGTTCAGGTGCCGACGGGAAGGTTGCGCAGGCGAGCGCATCGCCGGAGGATCCAGCAGCTCCCTTTGCAGGGCACCGCCATGTTGTGATTGGCTGCGCATGCGCAAGGAGCCGCGCATGCGCAGTATAGGTAGAGCGGCGGACATTAGTTAGAATAGGCTCCACCAGGGACTACAACCACCAGAAGCCTCAGTGGCTGCGATCACATGGCAATAGGCCAATAGGGCTGCAGCAATCCCCTGCTCACCAGAAAGATACTTCCTGCGCGTTTTGCTGCCACGTTAGTCGGAGCTGGGAGAAGGAAGGGGTAGGTTGTGTGTGAAGGGGTCTGTGGCTCCTGCACTAGGCAAGATGCCCCCTGTTAGGCCCCAGATGGGCCCCGACTCCCCTCAGTTTGTGGTTGCTGCAAGGACAGGCCCATAGATAGGGACACTGCCCCTGTAGTACCAGTGAGAGGGAGACAGACAGGACATGGCAGTACCCTGTTCTCGGGAGGTCTGGGACCAGATACCTGCTGTCACAGAGACTCTTAAAGGTAGTACAACCAAACGGGACCCACCCACCCAAACGGGACCCACCCACCCAAACGGGACCCACCCACCCACCCTAGAGGCGGAGCGTCGCAGTTCATCAACGGGTCCGTGAAACCTCATCTGTATCATCGGCATCATCTGAGTGCCCAGGTGTGGACACACCCAGCAGGTATCCATTTTACCAAGTGCACCAACTTTACACGGGCTGGTGGGGCAGTGCTGTCACAGACACGTGGGAGGGTGAATGACTCTATGAACACAAGAGTGTTATGTGCTTAGAGACACCCTAGGACTTGGGAAGGTACACCCGTCAAGGGTGAGGACACGGTGCAAAGGGGGGCACGGTGAAGGGGTATGGCCCTGTGAGACTTGTATGTTATGTAGAGTTAGTATTATTGGACTGTGTAGTAAAACTGTTATATCTATACACGTGTGTTTTATTGCATGGGGTTCTAGTAACGGGGTAATTCCACATAGTAGAATCCCATACAGGTGGAGGCGCTACCGAGCACCAATTGATGTATACCCCAGGTTCCCAGCAGCAGAGGCATAGGTTTCCGGTGAGTCACAGGTAATGCATTGCACCACATACACACACACACCGTAGCCCCACATCTCCCAGGGGTTGGGAAAGTGTGTTCCAATTAAATCCACCTACCTTCATGCACCATTCAGACATCATTGCAGTCTGAGCCTCATGGTAAATAGCTCCCGTCTCCCTTCCTTCCCATCGAAATGGAAGCAGGGAATAGCTACAATATGAGTTTGGAGGAGGACACTGGAGCATGAAGGAAGGCTCTCGGCTCTCCCACCCTGTCAGCGGCCCACAGCAGACAGAGATAACACCCCTACGATAGAGGGGACAGGGTCCCAGGGCCACCGACCGCTTTAATGGGGCCCAGGACTAGAGCTGGGGCCCATGTCAGCGGCCTTACGAGCACCACTTTTTCTCTCCTCACTCTCTCACCCCCTCTCTATTTTTCTTCCTTCTCAAACTCCACTATCCTCCATGTATGTCCCCCCTCCCTGTCTTATATCCCTTTTCCACCTACCTCCCATTCACACCCTCTCACACTCATATAACCGCCATCCGTCTCATTTACCTCCCTCTCCCCTTCCTTACTTTTACTTTAAAGATGCAGTTCAAGCAATATCTTATGTGCGTTTTTTTTATAAATCAGTTCTATACTATGAGAGAAAAAAAATTGGTTCTACTGCTAAGCTAGCCATGTGTGGCACAGATGTAGCAAAACTCACTGCCACAATTTGGAGCCACTATTGCGGCTGGAGCACAACTGCATTGCGGCCGCATCGTAGCTAAAGCTCTCATGGCTGGGAGCGCAGTACAATTCTCAGAAGGATTAATGCTGTGTGGATCCCTGCTTCTGAATAGGACTTGCTACCGGACCAGCCACCAGTCTGTAAGAGCTGTGTAGATAGAGCAGGGAGAAGCAGTTTCACTCTGTCTCCCAGCACAGCTTTTACAGCAGTTCTCTCACTTTTAATAAAAAAAAATGTGTACATAGGATTGAAGCAGGGGGTCTTCAGAGCAGAATCCCATTAGTTTCAGGTCTTTGGACTCCTGCTTCCCAAGATACAGACCTCTTTAGTGGGTGCCAGTACCTCCTGCAAGATTAAATCTCCCGCGTCATGGCTCTCGTGACTGGGATATTCAAATAGTGCCGAGATACCGGTACCCACTGAAATTAGTGGATTCAGCTCCGGAGACCACTGCTTAAATCCTATGTACAAAAAATAATAACTAAAATAAAATTATACCCAATTATTAAAAAAACATACAAAATACACATTATAATAAAATAAAAACACAAACATTAGCCATTTAATCCATTGATTGTTACTGTGGTTACCTATGCCCTCAATGGTGGCCTAGAGAGTTACATTTGGCAATCAATGGACACCCTATAGTAAATAAAAGTAGTACTTACCCCTGCCATCCTCCTGCAATCCTGCCATCCATCCTGAAGATCATCCTCCTCATCTGCACTGACATTTAATAAAGGGCTGATACCCAATCATTACAATACCATCTACTAACAGTAACCACTTAATAATAATAGTGGCCAATAGATATGGCTAATAACGCTTTTGCCCTTACAAAAGCATACAAAATATACATTACAATAAAATAAAAACACAGAAATTAGCCATTTAATCCATTGATTGTCACTGTGGCTACCTATGCCCTCAACAGAGTCGTCCCCCAGACGGACTGTTTGGAGGAGCTGTTGCTGCATCCGGGGCTGCTTCTTTACACCAAGAGTTGTTCTACAGTGCTCACTGCAGTGATAGAGGCTACTATCAGCCTCTTATGTACTGTACACCTATTGATTTGATGTCTTTCTCCTCACTGGACCGAGAACGCTGCCATACACCTCTAAATTGTTTATGAGTGTTGCGGGACTGGCTGGATTGACGTCGACCGCAGCTGTAGCCTGTTTACCTCCTTCCCTCCTGATGCACGCTAAGTACTGGCTATGCTGAGACTATGCTCTGATTTTTTTTCTGTGTCTATATTTAGTTGGTAGTTGCTATTATTGCCTGATATTCTTCTTCCAGGTAGGGAGGAGCACTTCATCAATCGTGTAACATAAAAGGAGAAAACAAGAACCAGAATAGTATAGCCAGCAAAAAGTATGTGATATTCTCAATTAAATTCATATTGGTCTAACTCACAATATTCCTCCCATATCATATGACATGTCAGAGATTCATCTCTCCCTGATAGGAGCCCTTTGAGTGTGTTCTGCGGTTGGGATCCTTAGTATCCTCTAATAGGCACTCATCAATTCGTTACCCAGATGGAAAGAAGAGATACAGCACAATAGTGTAATATTGCATAAAAAATGTATTGCACACGTAGTAGGTAGAACAATTACACTCACATTTCAGTGGTAATAAAAACACAACAGAGCACACCACTCACACAATTGATTTTTGTAAATATGTAATCATTTTTACACAAATGGGTGCTACCTATGTACTATAATAGATGAATCTAAACATATAAATGAAAGACTGAAAAGGACAGTCTGCCATTCACAGAGAGTACATCTGTGAATAGCAGACTGTCCTTTTCAGTCTTTCATTTATGTGTTTAGATTCAGTGGTAATAAACAAACATGGAAGAGGATCGCTGAGTTGCTGCTCATCTCACCGGACTCGCGTCAGATCACTGTAACCCGTACACGTCCGCATACGTCACTTCCTGTGAAGTTCAACTGTGGGCGGAAGTGGCTTCTCTGCTGTCCCCGAACTGTGATACCAGTCCTGGCAGGCTCCGGTCCTCCAACGATCATAGATTCAGCGCGTTTCAACTGGGACATCGAGCAGTCCCATCTAAGGGCGTTGAGCAGCTATTATAACTTATATATTTTTTTCACTTATATCACATTCGCATTGCATGTTGAAGGGTTTAACACCAAATTGAGCATTTTTTCATCATTATATTTTATTGTCACACATTTGTGGTTCTCACTTATATTAATCAGTTCCCTTATATTTAAATAGTTCAATTTGCACTATTTATAATACTTTAGAAGCGCCCATTTTTTTTTCTTCATTATTGCCTGATGTCTGTTCTGACACTATTGTCTGTATCACATTTATATGATGGGAATCTAGGTTCTATACAGATTATTGGTTCCAGTGTCTTAATGCTTTTATCTATTGTTATTGAGGGTATTCTTCAGGGACTTAAAGGGAACATTTGTTCCCTTTTTGGTTTGCAAACCATGACATTGTTATGTAGTTGATTCTGTGTGCTACAGTTCTCTGCACTAGCACTTTATTCCCCTCAGCACTATACATTGAGACATATTTCCAATGATATATGAACTACAGTTTGTAGACCAATACGATTGGTGGATGTACCATGTGAACAGGCGTCAACTTGGTCAGAGAATCACTTCTCTACCAAACTTGATGGAATCACATGGTATATCCACCAATCGGATGGATGTACCACATGATGCCTTCCCTTTTTTGGGAGATCTAACATCACCTTAAAGGGAGCAACTCACATGGTTACGCACCAACCAATTAGGTACCATGTGATTCCCTCCCTTTAAGGTGAGGTCATAGCACCCAAAAAATGGAAGGAATCATATGGTACATCCACCAATAGGATTGATGGATGTACCACGTGATTCCATCATTTGGATGAGAACTTTTTCTCAGCCAAAATTGATAGATATTGACATGGTACAGTAAGCGCAGGATTTAGAATTTTGCCGCAAATATGCACTTACCTTTTTGTCGCCTTTGCCTCCTCATGCAGCATCCCAACGTCACGTGACAATGCGTTTCCATGACAATGGGATGCCATGTGAGATCACATTGTAGCATAATTTGATGCCATAATGCTGGAGAAGGAGGAGGGAGAAGGAGGAGGTCTCTCTAGCAATCAGTTTATTTTTTGTGGAGATGAGTGGGGCCTCTGTAACCACAGAAACGCCCCCACCCCCCTAGTAGGCCTATGCATAAATACGGCATCATCAGAGGTGAACCCCATTAATTTCAGGTCTGGGGAACCCTTGCTTCCCCAGGTTCAAACCTCCACAGGGGGTGCTGGTATCTCAATATATTTAAATCTCCCGATCACGTGGGCCATGGCGTGGGAGATTTAAACTTGCAGGAGTTACGGCAGCCCTTAGAGGTCTGAGCCTCAGGAAGTAGGGAATCACTGGACCTCAAATTAATGGGGTTCAGCTCTGGAGACACTCTGCTTTAAGAGTAAGTCTTGCAACATCTGTAAATTTGACCACTAGTGTCTATTTGTTACATTTATGTGTGCTATATTTTCATGTTAAAATATTTTCTTAATAAAAATCTGACATTTCATTACATTTAACATGCGTTGCCTTGGTTACAGCAAACACAACTTGCCTTGGACCCGGTTAGTTACACTTAGATTGAAAAAAGGCAATTGCTTCCAAACCATCAAACCTTCTAGTGAATAACAATCAAATGTCTCCCTGCATCAACAGCAGCATGATGTATCTGCTCTACAACAAGAATGAGTGGCACATTTTAACCAGACATTCCTTTACTTTTTATGTCTTTCATTATTATTTTTATCTTGACATGTTTTCCCTTTTGGTGACCTTCTGGAGATATACTACATGTACAGTAGCTAGTTGCCCCGTTTTGCATATTATTTGTTTAATATTTGCACAAATGCACATTTCGTGGTTTATTATTTGCACATTTTAATCACACTATTTTATGAGAGCCCATTCCTTTATGAATTTTTATTCCCTCTAATTTAAATTGGTCACCACGTGTAAATGTATAACTGTTGGGATGAAAAGCTCTATTTCAGCTCCCCTCTATCAGCTTTACTCCATTGAAAACAATTTTATTCTAGCGCTATACCTGTACCTTCTTGAGAAATAATGATCCAACATATTTTAGACAAACAGTTTTTCTCTTTATGCCCATTTCAAAATAATACTGTATTTTACGCAAAAAGTTTGGTTGAGTGGTTGAGGCTTCATTATTATTTGTGGTACCAAACTACCCTACAACAGTAGGTTATCATTGTAATTTACTGTTTGCACATTATTATTTGTACTCATATTACAATCAACACTGCAAAATATCTTTACATCTTGAATGATCCATTGCATGCCCTTCTGATAGTGAACTGATTAAGGGCCATATTTGCTAAGAAGTGGTGACATTAAAAAACTACTAACAGCCCATTTAAGTGAAAAAGAGCTTGCGCTCGAAACGCGTTGGTGGGGGGCTTTGTACCCCGTAATGCTGCTGTTATTACTTTTGTAAGAATCCATTAAATATGTTTTTAATGGGCACACGCTCCTTTTGGATTTCCTTTATTTTTTGATCCTGTGTATTTGGTGCCTGCTTTTTCCTGTCTGCAATCATTAAAAAACTACTAACAGACCATTTAAGTGACATCACTGCACATTCCAATGAATGGGTCATAAGGTTCCTGGCTCTACGGCAAGTTGTCCTACAGCTTAGCACCACTAAAAAAGACCCAAGTGTGCATGTTTTTGTGTTTTGTGAATGATATTACAGCATATGCATTCCACTGTTTGCTAAAAAGTATGCACAGTATGTAAATATTTATCTGGAATACATAGACTGTATGTGTTCCATAGAAGTACACAAGACCCACAAAAGACAAGACATATCCATATTTCTACTCCGTTCAACTCTGAACCTAATTAATACTTGGTTTTGACAACCTGCGCAAATGACCCTGCGTCTTCTTGTGTTTTAGAACAAAAAAATTAGATCGATTGTAAGCTATATGGAGCAAGTACCTGAAAAATATTTTGATTGGGAAAGATGTACTGTATCAACACAGAGAAATGTGTACTAGTTTAGGAATCTTAGTACATCTGGCGCATATGCTTGTGCAGATACATTAATGCTCCCTCAGACCTCGCAGATTCTTTGTCGCAAATACTGTAAAATGGAAAAAATGGAGCACCACGAGACACCTACAGTACTATTGAAGCTCCCCAAATGCAAACTGCTGCAAAAATTAAGCAAGGAAGCCGAAAGTGAGAATTTCTCTCTCTGCCCCAGTTTAACGTCCTAGACTGGAGTTATTTCTGCCCACCACATAGATGATTCTTAGGACAAGTACTTTTATCCATAGTCTAGCATGTACTTCCTTTTATCTGGTCCCCTCCTACAATGAAGTAAACAGTAAACAGCTACAAATATATTAGTATAATTTATTGCTATTTTTTTTTTTTTTTTTGTCGTTGTAGCTGCTCATACATTTACTGCATTTGGCTGTTGTTTGGCAACAGTTCCTACAAAACTGACAGAATTTACATTGAGAACAGACGACTGCCTCGTTTTTTTCCTGCCACAGGAGTAATTTTACACAGCAGTTGTCTCAGCAGCTGTTGCAGAAAATGAAGCCTTTTATTTCATGCCCTTGGTAATCACCATCATAGTTTTTTTTCTCTAAAAGCCATGGAAAACAAGTAAAAAAATGATTTGAAGGATTTACAGTGACCGGTTTAGAAAATCATCCATCTGCAAAATAAAACTTCGGCTCGTCTGGAAACAATATCCCCCTGTCAAAAATTGCCTAGCTTTATGCAAACACTTGCTTAAGTAATTATAGTAAAGACAATTCATGTTTTTTCTTGCATCTGTTAGGCATATTTATAAAAATCTAGCCTCGATTTTTTTTCCAGATAATGAAAATTGAATGCACTTGCCACGAGTTGTTGGTATTATAATTAACAATAATAAAGATAATCTATTCTCTGGATATGGGAAAAATTAGATTATATAACAAATATATACATGACTATATTTACTAAGCAGTGTTAATCTATAAAGCATCTTACAGTCCATGCAACTAAATGGCTTTCAAGGTGCCTTACGCCTTAGTATCATTTAGTGGCCCACATCACAGGTAAAATAAACCCCCCTACACCCCCTCCTTATTATATATTTAGATTAAAAGGTTAATTTTATATGAGAAAAGAGCGCATTTACTGTTGGGAGCCAATTGTGTCTTAAGATTTGATACAGTAATATGTCTAATGAACATTTTTTTGCTAGGTTATATCTTTATATTGATCCAGAGAATATTAAAAAAAAACATAATTCTAAAATTATTATACTGGGCAGTGTAGTACATTGAAGATGTGAAAGACAACAACAGTAAAACACACTGTACAAGAAACATTGCATTAATATTACAACAACCACTGATCCAGGGAGCTTACAATGTAAACAAACTTTAAACAATTATGTACAACAGATGTTATCATCTGCCACAATGATCTGCAAAGGTAGTAAACTCTAAATTTGTACTTCCCTTTCCTATGTTGTTTGTAACAACTACCATCCCCTTGATCAATGTGGTGGCTCTTCTCTGGGATTTTTTCCAGGTATGTGATGTCTCAGTAGCAAGAAGCTCAAATCTATACCCCATAGTTAAGCTGTGGTCTTACACTAGAGATTCAAGGGTAGAATTTGTTATCAAAATCTTCCTTTTCATTGTAACGATTTTCTACTTTCAATGTAATCCAGAGTGTCTGACCCCAATTTGAGTAAAAGTCCAACTCATTTTGAGAATGAATGAACTAGTGTAGATTGTGCCAAGCCATAATGCATGTTTTGATCACTGGCTGTTGTTTAATAGTTTGCTACAGCACCTTAGAGAATGGCCCCATGGAGAAAGTATTATACAGCATTGACGAAAAGATACTGTAGTGTGGTTGCATGAACCATAAAGAGTTTTCACATAGTTACTGCAATTTTCTTCACAAAGCTAATTTTAATCATCAATACAGTGTAGTAAATTAGACTCCATTGGATAACACAGTAAGACACATTATTATAATTAAGCTCTCTCATTGTACTTTGATATACAGTAGTAAAGTTGTACTGTACAATTTTGATAGAAAGAAAACTGAATACATTCAAATCAGTTTAAGGGAATTTGTAGTGTCTTGCATTAGATTTTGAACTAGGGTAAGAAAAAAAAACCCAGCACATAAGGCATTAAATACATAGCCATGAATGTTCCCGGAATCTCAGATAAAAATGACTGGATAACACTGAATAAATCAGGGTAAAAAAAAGAACTTATATATAACCAATACTGTGCATTTTTATGAGTGTACATATTAATTTTCTCACGCAAAGACAATTTAATTGTAAGATTATGTGATTATCCAGTCAGAACCTGATGTGCCGGCACATTATATCTCTCTATATATCTCTATATCTCTCTCTAGATCTACCTATCTCTATATCTCTCTATCTCACTATCTCTCTCTCTCATCTCTATCTCTCTATCTCTCTCTCTATATATATCTCTCTATATATCTCTCTATATATATATCTCTATCGCTATCGATATATATCTCTATCGATATATATATATCTCTATTGATATATATCTATCTCTATCGATATATATATCTAGCGATATATTCTATCTCTAACAATATATATATATATCTCTATCTCTATCGATATATATCTCTATCTCTATCAATATATATATATATAGCCTGGGTCCCCCTGGTCCCGTTTGTCCCCTTACCTTTCCATAGGAGTATAGCAGCAAGGGAACTGCAAGTTCAACAGCCTCAAGGGCTGCAGTCCATATGTTGCCAGGCAACCAATAGGGCTGAGAGATTCTGACAGTTGGGATTCTGACAGTTAAGGTGGATGGGAGTTGGAGCCAGGGCAGACAAGGGGAAGGGAGTGTCTGAGTGTCAGTGGCACTGAGACTAGGCTAGAAACTCCCCTTAGGTCCCAGATAGGTCCCAATCACGTGAAGCGGGTGACTGCTGCAGGGAAGGCCCCTTAGATAGGGATGATTACCCATTTTACTATAGTGTCAGGGACACAAGGAAGACGCTGTGTGGTGATTGCGGTCTGTGGTCTGGGATCAGACCACCGCGGTGTTAACAAAGACTCTTAAAGGTGAGACCCTCCTACCGGAGTCCACCCAATACTGAGGCAGACACTATCGCTGAGGGCCACGTCGCTGGATCAGACGAATCCACATTTCTAAGTCAGCCGCACCGAGTACTGGAGTACTGTGCAGGTACCTCAACAAGTGCACCAACAGTTCACGAGAGAGAGCGCTACTCCTTACACTTTTGGGTGGGCTGGATACTGGGAAAGGGACAGCAGGGTATTGGTGCCTAGCACCCGAAGTACATTTGGGACACTCACTGGTGGTACTGGGTGGGGTGCTCATTATACTGTGATGTGGTGTGGTGTTATGTTATGTTGCATAATTGTTGTTATAAGTTACTGTTCAGTAAATACTGTTACATATAGCCTTGTGTGCAATTACTGACTGTATTGTGTTGGGAGGGGTTATCCCACTGTGTGAGGATACTTCCCAGGTTGATGCACTGTTAGTATATTCATTACACACACCCAGGGCTCCCAGTGGTGGAGGATCAGGCCTCCTGTTTGCCACTCAGGTAAAAGCATCACACATGGTCACCCTAGACAAGGGGGGAAAGGGGGCTACATATATCTCTATTGATTTATATCTCATTCAATAGATATCTGTATATATATCCCTATCTCTGTTGTTATATATCTCTATCTCTATCAAACTTAGTTAAGTTATGGTGGGTAAAAAAAGTGACCAAAACCCTCCACAACAAAGCATATAGCAAATGGAAATATTACTGTATGCTCATTTGCATGTCTTAGACAGGTCGATATATATCTCTATTAATAAGCAATACGATATCGTTTGGAAACTAAATCAGCAGGCACCACACACACACACACACACACACACACACACACACACACACACACACACACACACACACACACACACACACACACACACACACACACTCACACACTCACACACTCACACACACACACACACACTAGGTTGGGGGGTGCACGATTATGTAGGGGGGGGGCGCGAGCAGCTTGCAGGGAAACCTGGGGGTGCTCCGTGCTACTGCTTCTATGTCTGTGTCTTGCAGAGGGGGCGGGGCTTCTCTCTGCACACAGACAGCCCCTCCTTCTCTTCCTGTCTGCTTCCCGTTTTCAGCAGCATGGGGGGTTGGGGGATCGGAGCATGTCGCCCCCCAGGTGAAATTGTGGACTGATTAAGTGTGTGTGTGTTGGTGGTGGTGGTGGTGGGGGGGGGGAGTGATTGAGTGTGTGTGTGTGGGGGGTGGGGGGATTGAGTGTGTGTGGGGGGGGTTGGGGGGGATTGAGTGTGTGTGTGTGCGGGGGAAGTGTGTGTGTGTGGGGGGATTGTGTGTGGGGGGGGATTGTGTGTATGTGTGGGGGGGGATTGAGTGTGGGGATTGTGTGATTGTGTGTGGGGGGGATTGTGTGTGTGTGTGGGGGGGGGTAGGTGTGTGTGTGGGGGGGATTGAGTCCCCCCCTCCCTGCCTTTTGCCCCCCCCCCTCCCTGCCCTTTGCCCCCCCCTCCCTGCCCTTTGCCCCCCCCTCCCTGCCCTTTGCCCCCCCCCCTTCCACTCCATGCCCCCTGCCCTTCCACGCCCGGGCAACGCTGGGTATATCAGCTAGTATGTATATATATGTATCCCCCTGAGGAAGGTCCCATTCTGTAGGACCGAAACGTTGGGTTTCTGGATGTATTTTTGCTTTCGCTAATACACTTTGATTTTCAACACTGAGTGCTGTCTCTTGTTTACCAATCCTTGGAACGGTAACGTATAACTACATTCTCTATATGGGACGTGCACCTGTGGCTTACCAGCATCTATTGGAGTGCCAACTGCCTTATCTGACTATATATAAACATTAATATATATATTAACACAAAGACCTAGATATCTATGTAGAAAAATGCATTTGGCGCAAAAACATAACAAGGTCCCTAAAGTAATGGAACCTATTAAACAATAGGATACAAAATTGGCAGATACTGGTCAACTGTGATAGGACATGGAACTAGATACTAAATGTCTCAATATATCTACAAAAGAAACAATGTGGATGGAATGTTAAAAACAAATAGCAATGTGAACAAACATTGGCATTTGGTACTGCAAGACCCCATCCCCCCATCCTAAGTTTACATATCTGGCAATAATATATATACAGCTAAACCCCGTTATAACGCGCCTCGCTATACCGCGATTCGGTTATAACGCGGTTTTCCCATGGCTCCCGTTTAAAAAAAAAAAAAAAAAAAAAATTTTTAAATTTTTAATTATTTTTTTTTTTTTTGCACACTGCACACACTGCACACACTGCACACACTCACTGCACACACACTGCTCATTGCTCACACTGCACACTGCACACACACTGCACACTGCTCACACTGCACACACTGACACACTACACACACACTGCACACTGCACACACACTGCACACTGCACACACACTGCTCATTGCACACACTGACACACTGCACACACACTGCACACACACTGCACACTACACACACACTGCTCACACTGACACACACTGCACACTGCACACACACTGCTCATTGCTCACACTGCACACACCTCACACTGCACACACACTTCTCACACTGCACACACACTGACACACTGCTCATTGCTCACACTGCACACACATTGCTCACACTGCACACACACTGCTCACACTGACACACACTGCTCATTGCTCACACTGCACACACTGACACACTGCACACACACTGCTCACACTGACTCACACTGCACACACAGACACACTGCTCATTGCTCACACTGCACACACACTGCTCACACTGACACACACTGCTCATTGCTCACACTGACACACTGCTCACACTGCACACACACTGACACACATTGCACACTGCACACACACTGCTCATTGCTCACACTGCACACACTGACACACTGCTCATTGCTCACACTGCACACACACTGCTCACACTGACACACACTGCTCATTGCTCACACTGCACATTGCTCACACTGCACACACACTGCTCACACTGACACACACTGCTCATTGCTCACACTGACACACTGCTCACACACTGACACACACTGCACACTGCACACACACTGCTCATTGCTCACACTGCACACACTGACACACTGCTCATTGCTCACAGTGCACACACTGACACACTGCTCATTGCTCACACTGCACACACACTGCTCACACTGACACACACTGCTCATTGCTCACACTGACACACTGCTCACACTGCACACACACTGACACACACTGCACACTGCACACACACTGCTCATTGCTCACACTGCACACACTGACACACTGCTCATTGCTCACACTGCACACACACTGCTCACACTGACACACACTGCTCATTGCTCACACTGCACACACTGCTCACACTGCACACACACTGACACACACTGCACACTGCACACACACTGCTCATTGCTCACACTGACACACTGCTCATTGCTCACACTGCACACACTGACACACTGCTCATTGCACACACACACACACACACACACACACACACACACACACACACACACACACACACACACACACACACACACACACACACACACACACACACACACACACACACACACACTACACTTATACATAAATCAGCCTTACCTTACCTTGGGGATGATTTTTGAGGCATGTGGCTGCAGGGTGGGGGTGGTGCTGCGGTGGAGGGGGATGATGGCTGCTGCGGGGGCCCCCGATGCTGCGGGGGCCCCCGATGCTGCGGGGGCTGGTGGGATGGCCCGGTGCAGCGCGGGGGGGCATGGGGGGGGGAGGGCAGGACGACCCTGCGCTACGGCAGGGCCAGGGGGCCCTGTATTGCGGCGCGAGGGCCCTGTGCTGCGGCGGGGGGAGCCGGACCGGAGGGGAATCCCCCCTCCCATCTCCTGTCACGCGGTGGCAGGGGGAGCCGGACCGGAGGGGAATCCCCCCTCCCATCTCCTGTCACGCGGTGGCAGGGGGAGCCGGAACCGGAGGGGAATCCCCCCTCCCATCTCCTGTCACGCGGTGGCAGGGGGAGCCGGACCGGAGGGGAATCCCCCCTGCCATCTCCTGTCACGCGGTGGCAGGGGGAGCCGGACCGGAGGGGAATCCCCCCTCCCATCTCCTGTCACGCGGTGGCAGGGGGAGCCGGACCGGAGGGGAATCCCCCCTCCCATCTCCTGTCACGCGGTGGCAGGGGGAGCCGGAACCGGAGGGGAATCCCCCCTCCCATCTCCTGTCACGCGGTGGCAGGGGGAGCCGGACCGGAGGGGAATCCCCCCTCCCATCTCATGTCACGCGGTGGCAGGGGGAAGCCAGGACCACGGGTAAAAACACTGATGCGGCGGCCATTTTTTTTTTTTAAATTAGCGCGACCCCGTTAGTAACGCGGTGGTCTCGGGGTGGACCCCGAGGACCGCATTATAACGGGGTTTAGCTGTATATATATATATTTTTTTTTATATATTTTATATATTTTATATATATATTTTTCTACATAGATATCTAGGTCTTTGTGTTAAGACCAGCATTTAATGTGACAAAGTGAAGGTGTGAAAAGAGGCGTTAAACACTAAGGGGCCTATGCAGTAAGCGTTCATAAGCCACTTATCAATCACTTATCGCCCAAAATACTTACTGCTATTCAGTAAGCGGTGATAAGTGGGTGATAAAAGACTGAATCGCTCAAAAAAAATTGCTCATAAAAAAAATCACTGAGGCAGCGGTGATAAGCCACTTATCACCACTTTTCGGCATGTTCATAAACTCGTGCAATTCTAGTAGCAGTGATTAGGCTATAATTGCCTATCAACGCTCTAGAATGGTGATTTTATCACAAAATCCTCACGCCAGAAAAAAGTTGGTGTAAAGGTGTTGGAAACCTGCAGAGAAGCGGCGAGATGGGACTTAGAAAAAAAATGCATTTTTTCCTGCATATGATTGATGCCGGGAATCTCTGGAGCTGATATCTATTAATATTAGCACCAGAGACACCTGGCATGAATCCTGTGCAATAAAAATGCATTTACAGTAAACTTCATTTCCATAGCGGAAAGCCTCAGGGACCCCCTACTTCCCGAGATACAGGCCCCGTTATGGGGTGCCGGTATCTCCTGTCTGTCTTCACTGGTCCGAAAGCACTTAATAGAAAGAAACTAAAATATCAGATGACATAACTAAAATGTGTCTCAAGACCTGCATGAGTAGGGATACATATATACTGTATACATATACAGTGGCGGCAGAGTTTATTCTTATGCGGCCGCCACCGCGATTAAAAAAAACGCGGGCGCCACGCAGCAGTGCCCCGCCACGAGCCGGGAAGGCTCGTGGCCGTTTTCCCGCGCCTCGGGCACTTTCAATAGAAAGCGCCATAGCGCTTTCCTATTGAGGCGCGGGAAAGTCCGGCGATCGTGCGGGGAGCGCGCACGGAACTTTTGGAAACAAACCCGTCACGTGCCCGGCCAGCTCCCGTCTTTTGTGAGAATAAGCTGTGCCGGGACAGTATATATGTAGCCTATAGGGAACCATGTTAAAAATGGTTTTTGAAGCAAAAAGTGGCACTGAGTGCTCATTTGCATGTAATTTCCCAGAATCCCTTGCTGCAGTGGAAGTGCTGTATGCTGGGTGATAATGGTGAGAGGTGGGGTTGCAGACCTGCCTAAGACATGCAGATGAGCATACAGTTGTATTTGTATATATATATATATATATATATAATATATGTATATATTATATATATATATATATATTTTTTTTTTAACGACTGCTAACTACATTTGAGGGTATTTTAATTTCTTGTTCCTTGCTCTCTAATTATCCAATATACAGTATAACATAGACTGCAAGTTATTTGAGGCTGAGATTCCTCAACGTTTATGTTTGCTGCAGTAATCCATCTACTGTATTACCATTCCCTGTCTTCTAATGTCGTTTCTGTCTAGTGCTGTATGTGGGTTTTTACTACATAATAAACAATATACATACATTCTTCACTCTGTGTAAATAAAATCTGAAGTAGACATTTTAAATACGAACTTACCGGAATAATATTCAAACTGCTGGAGGTGTACTACAGTACTTTCCACTGAACACTTCAATCTCCCTTTGCCTTCTATTGCTATTGTATTCCTTCAGGCTGACAAGACTGGCTGCCAACAGGCATGCAGATAGCCTTCTTAAACAAATTCCCCAGGTTGGGCAACTGAGATACCCTTCAAGAAGAAAGATTGCTCCCAAAGCTGTATTTAACTGTTGAAATAATGAAAGAATTATGAGCAGGCACATATTTCATTTTTAAAATATGGTACTACAAACGTTCTCACAGCAATGCATTGCCACCTTTCTCTAGATGTGAACTTTCACAACGTGAGTTCTACGATGCAAATACAATAACATACTGTCCTAATCATCCTACAGTAAATTACATATATGACGCATGCAAATCAATGTATATTGTATATTCTTTTCTTTAGATATATTTCACCTAGTACATTTGTGTGCACGTGTACATACTATATTTTTTGTTAAGCATTATTGCATTGTATTTACATTGTGGTGCCATGAACTTAATACACAAATTATAAAATTAAATGTGTTCCAAATCAGTTCCCAAACCACAGGACAATATCTTTCAGTTAATTCCCCAAGTGAAAGCTTTTCTCTAATACTAAAATGACATTAACACTTTAGGTGCTTATATACATTTAGCTATTATTATTGCCTGTTCTTTTCTACAGATGTAACCCCCTCCTAAAGGGTTACTAGCAGTGTGTTTGCGGGGCCTACCCTGGGTTGCTATGGGGATCCAGACATCATGCTGGGGTATTTAAAGAGGAGGGACTGTTCTAGAAGGTTAGGTTCCAGGAGGAGAAGAGGAGAGAAGCATAGGGGAGAGAATACACCCATGTTCTTAAAGTAATAGTATAGACCAGACCCTTCTACTTTATTATTTGGCAGACAGGGATTGTAACCTTGTTAGTTGGATTCCTAGAGAAAACTAAGGAAGAACAGTATAGTTGCTAAGTGAAACGGCATGCGGCAGAGGGCTTTAATAACGAGGATTCCCAGATGCCGGTGGATCAGCTCTAACCGCGGATTTGCATTCACATTCCTCCAAGGCTGAAGTGAAAGTGGCAGTTACCATAAAGACCAAGGTATTGGGTTATGTATACAGGTCCCACTAGAATCTCCTAGTACTAAAGATACAAGGAGACATTTCCCAAAACAATAATGGGGTTCGGAAATTAGCACAGTGAAGAAACAAGATATGTACCTCCATTCCAGTTTTAAGAGTGGATACTGATGTTCATGTATGTCTGATGTAAAATACAGTACAACATTGTCACAATATGAATGAGCTTGGGGACACTAATAAATGACAATGGTACTATAAAAGCTCCTGGCAGCCATTTTTATACAACCTTGCTACCTCATCGCCCAGCTGCCTGAATTCCAGCACCCTGAGCCAAGGTAAACCATGTGGAGTAGTGTGACAGGGTAAATAAAAGCCATCATATGTTTAGTCTGCAGTGCAGCAGTGATGAGGTTAACTTCAGCTGGGAAGCTCATGGCAATTAGTTAGATCCCAGCTGCCTAATCAAGGTGTGTTAAAAACCCCAGGATGTGCACACATGCAGCCTAGCTGGTCAGGAGACAGGAGTGAGTTACTGAAGAGATATAAGATCTGTTTGCAAAGTACATGGTTTATGAACTGTTGTGTCCTGCATGCTGAAGAGAAACTGCTTTGTTTGCCATGCTGAAGATAAGCTATATTGTTTTGTCTTCTGAAGAGAAGCTATTTTGTTTTGTGTGCTGTATGTTTTAAGGCTAAATAAATAAGCTTTGTCAAGAGACCCCGCGTGTGTAGTTGCATGTACCCTGCAGCATATGGTGTCAGAAGTGCCGGGATTTGAAAAGGCTCCTGCAGTAAAAGGGCCACACACACAAACAAGAATGAGAAAAATGGAAGAAATTTTGAAAGAGTTTCTGTGCGAGCAGACCAGACAGCAGGGACAGTTAATGCAGGAGCAAGCCCAACTACTATTGCAGCAGCAAACCGGGCTCCTAACCCAGCAGCAAACAGCACAGGATGAGCAGATGGCCAAGCTGCTGACCCAATTCCAGGGGTCTGCCAGTCCAGAACTTGCAAACAACCCCCCGGTACTCCTGAGGAAAATGGTTCCGAACGAGGATCCAGAGGCTTTTTTACTGACGTTTGAAAGGGTTGCCGAAGCTCAGGGCTGGGCTGCAGATCGCTGGGCAATTGCTTTGGCCCTGCTCCTCATAGGAGAAGCCCAGGCCTCATATCAAGGCCTCCCTGCATATCAGGCAATGGACTACCAACAAGTGAAAGCCGCCATACTGGATCACTTAGGTCTGACCCCAGAGACCTACCGGCAGCAGTTCCGGAACGTAAAGTACACCGCTAAGATGAGACCCCAGGCCCTCGCTCAGCGGTTATTGGACTTGTGTACGCGCTGGGTACAACCCGAGGAGTGCACTAAGGAGGCAATTCTTGAGCAAGTGGTTTTGGAACAATTCCTACAAATAATACCCCCTTCATCACGCTCGTGGGTTAAACGCCACGCTGCTGAAACCCTAGCTTTGGCGGTCCGACTCGTGGAGAACTTCCTTGGGGCTGAGGAGCAGGCGAGTGTCCTGGACCCGACGGATCCGACTCCACCGGCACCTGCGGGCGCCCAAAGAGGGAGGTCGGATCAACGGAGAACCTACGGCCCATCCACGCGCAACCGCCAAGTCCAATGAAAGGAACAGTCTTTCCAGCAAGGGCAGAGTCTAAATGCTGGTCCCCGCTGAGATCATCATCTCCTTCCTGAGGTCAGCTGGTCGCAAAATGAGAGGAACTTCCAAGGACGTCGCCCGCAAGACGCACCAGATGCCTGGTATCCAGTATTCGGTCCAGCGGAGTGCTATCCATGGCCCCCTCTTGCGAGGGAACCCTCTCCATGTTCCGCCTGCGGAGAAAAAGGCCACCGGCAGGTGGACTGTCCACTGATGGATTGTTCATTCAGCAGGACCGTCGCCTCGGCCTTCACTGGAGAAAATTACAAGCCATGGCTACTTCCAACCCAGGTTGGGGGAAAAACCATTCAGGCCCTTGTAGATTCGGGCTCTGTGAAAACTCTGGTCTTACAGGAACTGTTACCGCGTAACGTGTGTTCTTTTGACTCCCCATGTAGTATAGAATGTATACACGGCGATGTAAAACGGTATCCGACGGTCAAAATCCGGCTACAGGTAAAAGGTCAGGAGGCCTACCTCGAAGTAGGAGTCACTCCTTGGCTCCCTGCCTCTATTGTGCTCGGCCAGGACTGGCCTTTCTTTTCGGACCTAGTGGCTCCTGTCTCTCATGAGGAGCCTTATTCTATGGCTCAGAAGAACCCTGGCAAACTGTTCCCCTTCTCAGCAGACATTTTTCCCAGTAGACACTGGGTTCAAAAGACTCGGAAGCAAAGACGCTCTGACAAACAGGACTGGTTGCAGAAATCTGGGTCCCAAGGTGACCTTTCTAGTAGCCAGAGGTCACAAGTGATGGCTGGGGATGGCCAGAGGGAGGGGGATATGGGCCCTGGAGATTTGCCAGACCTGTACCTCCCTGACTTTCGCCAAAGGCAAAGGGAAGACCCAGTCCTTGCTAGACAGTATGACAAGGTGGTGAAAATTGATGAGCAGATTTTAAATGCACAAGGGGTGACAGTATTCCCCCATTTTGAATTATCAAATGATATCCTGTATAGGGTGAATAGGCAGACACAAACAGGGGAGGTCACCAGACAGATATTGGTTCCCAAGGCGTTTGTTAAATCTGTGTTCACTCTAGCCCATACTGTCCCTTGGGGTGGTCACCTGGGCAGGGATAAAACATTGGACCGTATTTCGTCCTGATTCTATTGGCCACGGATGCATAGTGAAATTGCTAAGTTATGTGAGGCATGTCCAGAGTGCCAGCTAACTAGTCCGAAGGGACAAAAACCAGCCCCTTTGGTTCCTCTACCCTTGGTGTCAGTTCCCTTTGAGAGGATTGGGGTAGACTTGGTAGGACCTCTAGAACCTTCTGCGAAAGGACACAGGTTTATCCTTGTAATAGTTGACTATGCAACAAGATATCCTGAGGCATTACCCCTGAGAACAGCAATGGCGAAGCAAGTAGCCAACAAGTTGTTGGAGCTGTTCTCAGGGGTTGGACTTCCCCAGGTTATGTTGACAGACCAAGGTACAAATTTTATGGCTAAACTGATGCAGGATGTCTTAAAATTACTAGAGGTCAAGTCTGTTTGGACATCGGTCTACCATCCACAGACTGACGATTGGTGGAAAGATTTAACTGACCTCTAAAAGGGATGCTGAGGAAATTTGGAGATACAGAGAAGAGAGGCTGGGATGAACTTCTCCCTTTTCTGCTGTTTGCAGTGCGAGAAGTTCCCCAGGCCTCCACGGGATTCTCTCCATTTGAACTGCTGTATGGACGCCAACCCCGGGGTATCATAGACCTCCTAAAGGAGTCCTGGGAGGAATAGCGGTCCCAATCTAAGAATACCCTGCAATATGTACTAGACCTTAGGAAACGCCTAGATGTGTTCTGCCATTTTGCTAGGGAGAATCTTAGATCAGCCCAGTACAGTCAGGAGAGACATTACAATCAGAATACTTGCATGAGAGTGTTTCACCCGGGAGACCAGGTGATGTTATTATTACCCAGTTGCGAGAGTAAGCTCCTGGCCAAATGGCAGGGCCCATTCGAAGTACTCCGCCGCACGGGAGATGTGGATTACGAGATCGCTCAACCAGGGTCCAGGAAGGGTAAACAAATTTACCATGTGAACTTGCTGAAACCCTGGAAGATGCAGCGGTCTCTATTCATCCACCCGGTGGAGGAGGAAATGGACTTGGGTCCTCAGCCCCCACGGGAGAACATTGTGGGTGACGATAAAATCCCAATGGGTAAACAGTTGTCATCTGAACAAAAGGGGACTTGTTAGCAATAATTACACAATTCCATGATTTTTTTCTGATTTACCAGGGCAAACTAACTTAATTTCACATGCGATCGAGACAGCACCTGGGGTAAAAGTACGTTCCCATCTTTATAGGTTGCCTGAAAGTCGTAGGGCCCTGGTAGAGAAGGAGGTACAAGAAATGTTCCACTTAGGAGTGATTGAGGAATCATGCAGTGAGTGGTGTAGTCCACTAGTTATGGTCCCTAAACCCGATGGGAAGGTAAGATTTTTTGTGGAACTCCGAAAGGTCAATGCGGTATCCAAGTTTGACGCATCAGGGATGAAGTAGCTTCTGCTATGAAATGCGTTGGATAACTTGATTGAATAGCCCCTACAGTCTTATATCGCTGTTTTTCACCTCTGATTGAGGTTTAAAGAGACTTTCTCGCAGACTATTTTGTGTGACGTCATCAACTTTTGCGGCAGTGATTGCCTTACGGTAAGTCGCGACTTAGCCGCAAAACTGCATGGAGTTCCGGAGAGACGAGCCTGATGGCGGCTCCAGAGGGCATGGTACCAAGACGTCTTCATAGACTCCATACAGCCAGAAGGAGGGTCCCTTAAAGACAACCCGTGACGGCCTAAGACGGCGGACGATCAGCCCTATTCCACCTACCTTGGTGACACGGCGGTTGCTGCAGTTCAACGGTTCCTGTGCTTCTGCTGGTGCCGGGTAACATGTTAACCTAAGTGCACGATATGCCTACTTTTGTCCACATTGATGTACGCAGATATCATACCTTTTATATATTATAATCCCTTTTGATATACTTCACCATATGCGTTTGCGCTTGTTTTTTTCCTTTTCAGTTCCTGGTGTGATTGTTCACTCCTTTGTTCACAGCTGCAGACCTTAACCTTGTAAGGTTGTGTTATATTTATACCACTGAGGTGTATGGGGCATATTCCCTTTCACAATAGAGGGTTTTTTGTGCACTTTAAATTTGTTTTTCCAAGTGCAAAACAGCCTTTGCCACTCCCATGGGTTTATACCAGTTTGTGACAATGCCTTTTGGTCTGCATGGAGCCCCAGCCACATTTCAGAGACTCATGGATAAGGTGCTGAGACCCCATAGGACTTATGCCGCAGCCTACCTAGATGACATTGTCATTTATAGTAAACACTGGTGGGCCTAATAAATAGGCTGAAAGCGGTCCTCAAATCTCTAAGAGAGGCAGGGCTCACAGCCAACCCTAAGAAATGTGCCTTGGGTAAGGCGGAAACCAAATACTTAGGTATGCAGGAGGTGGAAAAGTAAGGCCACTAGCTGACAAGGTAGTTGCCCTGAAAGAAGTTCCGACTCTCCAAATAAAAACGCAAGTACGCTCTCTGCTGGGTTTAGCAGGATACTACCGGCGGTTCATCCCCAACTACTCGGAAGTGGCAGCCCCTTTAACGGACCTCCCAAAAAGTGTGCCCCTACACAAGTGGTATGGTCAAGGGTGTCAGAGAGCCATTGAGGACATAAAAAGGTGTCTATCAGAGGGTCCCATCCTTAGAAGCCCAGACTTCAACAGGCCTGCAAATGGATGCATCAGAGATAGGGCTAGGGGCAGTGTCGCCACAGCAGTTTGAGGGAGTTGAACATCCTATCCTTTTCCTGAGTAGGAAATTGTTCCTGAGGGAAAAAAACTACTCAGTGATTGAGAAGGAGTGCCTCGCAGTAAAGTGGGCAATCGAAGCTTTAAGGCATTACCTGGCAGGAGTCCATGTTACTCTGGTGACAGACCATGCTCCACTGAAGTGGTTAAATAATATGAAATATTCCAATGCTAGATTAACTAGGTGGTATATGGCCCTCCAACTCTTCTCATTTGAGATTCAGCACAGGCCGGGAAAAGAGAACGCAAATGCTGATTTCTTTCTAGAGAAGAGTTGGACGGTCGGGCTTCAGCCGTGCGTAGCCCCAGCCACACACTAACAGGGGAGGAATGTGACAGGGTAAATTAAAGCCACCAGCTATATGCCTGGCAGACATATGTTTAGTCTGCAGTGCAGCAGTGATGAGGTTAACTTCAGCTGGGAAGCTCATGGCAATTAGTTGGATCCCAGCTGCCTAATCAAGGTGTGTTAAAAACCCCAGGATGTTTACACATGCAGCCTAGCTGGTCAGGAGACAGGAGTGAGTTACTGAAGAGATTACTGATATAAGGTCTGTTTGCAAAGTACATGGTTTATGAACTGTTGTGTCCTGCATGCTGAAGAGAAACTGCTCTGTTTGCCATGCTGAAGATAAGCTACAGTATTTTGTTTTGTCTGCTGAAGAGAAGCTATTTTGTTTTGTGTGCTGTATGTTTTAATTCTAAATAAATAAGCCTTGTCAAGAGACCCCGCGTGTGTAGTTGCTTGTACCCTGCAACAAGTAGCTATATATACATAAAACTAATGTAACCTCCCTAGGATGCCAGGGAGGGAGGGTTACATGATCTCAGGGTAAAGTTAAAGTTTACACTATGTATTTGTAGCCAAGTTTAAAATTGGTGTACATATCTCTTTCTCATGCTAGCAGTAAACCTGGTAAGTATGCAGGAATGCCAGTAGTTATAATGGAGGTTTGCCCTCACACCCTGGTGAGGTGTCATATGTCCCATAGGAAGTGACAACATGCTGTGTGTCCACGGTTAGTGACATCAGAGAAGTGCCTGTTCCTAGGTGATATAAGACAGAGCACTGTCTAAAGTTAGTTGAGTTCCTGTTGCTGTGCTGCTCTGGTCAGTAAGAGGCACATGGAGGTCTGCAACATTGTTGCAGTAGTCTGATGCAGAGCTGTGAGTCTGGCAGCACATGGCAGACAGAGAAAAGCTGTTGGAGTGTTATGTAAGAGCTATGAGACAAGGAGCAAGTCTGAGTGCAGGCTTGGGAGGAGACAGCTTATAAGACTGTGACCAGGGACCTGGCACAGGGACTATCTCCCTAAAGGGGAGATAGGGAACCCACCAATTAAGGGAAGAGATACCTTTCAGAGGGAAGCAGCTGAACAATGGAGGGCTAAATACACCCCATTGTGGAGGGCAGCTGGCCCACCGTGCAATAAAGATGATGCTGATAACAGAAACCCTCGTGTGTAAGAGTGAAGTGATTGCACAGGGGGCCGCACCACAGAGGAGTTCCTCACCAGGACCATCCCCATGCGGACGCAGGGATCCTGATGAGGTGGAGGCGCTGCACTGGATATAGGTAGGACTCTGCACACTACCTCAGCTGCCTGTCTGGACGGGTCATCCCCATACACCATCATGCGGGAGACTCAGGAGTCCTGTAGCCAACAGGTGCACCACCAGACACAATCACACTGTAATGGGGACTGGTTAGACCACAGGGGCCAATATGAGATTGGGGGGGTCAGGCCAGTTCAGAAAATCCGTTACATATTATTTTCTCTTTTTGATTTCTAAGCATTAGCAGAGAACCTATCCCGCTTTCGAGACAAGGTGACATCATCTACTGTACTACAGGAAAAGTTTAAATCCACTTTTAAATGTAACCTTTTGGAAAGTCTGAATATTTGGAGCTGCGTCCAATCAAAGGTCTGTAAAGTATTATCTATATTTCTCTGAGACATTATTGAGAACTCTAAGTGTGTGAAGACTTTGTGCTGCAACTTTTTATATACATATATATGTATACATAAAATGTAAATGTATTTTGTTATTATTTTTTCACATTGAATTTTTTTAATGTAAACATTGGCCTACAGCCCACCTTTGGCTGATAGCGTTGGTAGCCATTCCTAGAGGGGCATTAGGTATATTGAGGGGATGGGGCAAGATAATGCTTTATGTAGAATATGCCCCCTAGTGATTATATACTAAATTATGGCATCGAATAGTCGGTTGGATAACAAGGAAGTAGTATTGAACCAATAGGTACAATAGCACATATGAAAGCATGCATGCCTGCATGGCCACTATGGCTATTAAAGTGTTAATGTAATATTTATTTTATGATTATTTCAGCCATATATTGCATTATAATATATACAGGTACCTGGCACCTGCTGGATTTTACATAACATAGCCAAATAGACAGAAAAAGCACTCTCTTTAGGGATATTTTACCGCATTTTGTCTCGACTTCTTTAGTTTTATCAGTACTCCTTCCTCCCCCCCCAAAAAAAACACCTTTTTTATATAGAATTAGCTGAGAAAAAAAAACATTTTAGGCACTAATATTTTTTGCAGTAGCTGCCTGTACGGTCAATATAGAATATGGTACTTAATGTTTTCTGACTTATCTGCTCATATTCTTCTATGATACTACAGACAGCTCTACGTAAAGCCTACATTAGATGTTCAGAATTATATTTGCCTGCTTGTGGTTTTATTTCTGTAACCCCTCTTTAAAGAGGCAATCCCAGCCGTATTTTAATACAGGATAGAAGCAGGGGGTCTTCGGAGCTGAACCCCATTAATTTTAGCTCTGGGATCCCCTGCTCCCTGAGAAACAGACCTGAAGGGGGTGCTGGTATCACCTGCAGATTTCTGCAGTTTTCACCTTCCTCATCACATGGGCCAATAGGAAGCCGCACCTGATAACGTCACAGCTTTCTATTGGCCCACAGGGTCTGGCCGCTTTGAAATACATACACATATTGAACCCCAGAGTGGCTACCGGCACCCCCTACAGAGGTACGTATCTCCGGAAGGCAATGCAGCGGGACACATACAGTATCTTATGAATAACAATACTTTATAAGTGGGGAAAGGAATCAGATGCAGTGGTCCTCAAAATCAGGGGACCACAGATTACAATTATGACAACAAAGCAGATATTACAATGACAGATTTCACTGCTCCAATGTCCCAAGGAGTCACTTATTTTGTCTCGGTGTCCCGTGTGCTAACTAAAGGGGCCACTGTTGGTGCCGAACAGCGTTGGAGCTCGTGTAGTCATGTGGTAAAGGATCTCCTGCTCGCCCGGTATGAAATTACAGGATCTGTGCACTGGAAAAAGGGCCCCAGGACTTTCCCCTGGAGTTTGTGTTCCGGCTAACCCATCATTCCAAGAGAAGGGAAGCCAGGTGCATAGTGAGCACTTTTAAGTCACTCCTTGACCTGCTCATAAAGAAACAATTTGTGCTATAGTGCATGCTGGAGATTTGTCTGTGGGTAAAGGACAGCAAGCCAGACACATCCCACTAAGCTTGCTAAAATGGCAGGTGAGTTCGTGGTGGCCCGACCCCAGCTTCGCACATGACCCCTGATGACTGCTCCGGACACAGTAAACCTGACACTGTAATTGGCAGAGCAGGTTAAATCCTGGTATTCCCTGTGCGCATACAAATATATGTATATGTATATGTATATATATATGTATATGTATGTGTATATGTATATGTATGTGTATATGTATGCGCGTGTGTGTGTGTGTGTGTGTGTGTGTGTGTGTGTGTGTGTGTGTGTGTGTGTGTGTGTGTGTGTGTGTGTGTGTGTGTGTGTGTGTGTGTGTGTGTGTTATATTAATTCACACGACATCTCTTCCTCATCCTCCTGCACTCTTGTCACATATAATAGGAATTTTTCTTACCTTAATCCTAGTCCTTTTAAATAAGGCATAACAAGTAAAGCCACATCAGTTACTCTTTTATTAAATATTTATGTTTTATCAGAGAAACCTAAACTAAACCAAAAGAAAAGTGCACATTCAGTTTTGTACTGCTGAATACATTTGTATTTTCCTTTTAGGTACAAAAGGATAAAATGTCAATGTTCTTAGAAGACATTCATAGTCATGAAAAAGGGAAGGAGTCAGCATAAATATGAATTTCAAAGTTACAAAAGATGAAATTATGGAATTTTTGCCTTTTGTAAACGATATTTTAGTTCTGTTTGCTGCTTTGATATTAGCCCTTTTTATGAAATCTTACATAAAAGCATGGCAAGTAAGTAGGCAAAAGAATGCATTATGTTGCATGAAATTGACCTAGAAAACAAATATGCTGTTGTCCATCTCTTCTTCATCCCTAACTTATCGTACAGCCTTTTACGTATTCTTGAACCACAGATGATCCTAACAAATAAAGATAATTTGTATTAATACAAAACACAATCAATTGCTAACAAGGCTTTTTTATGAAGAAAATGTACCAACAAAAATGCAGCACAGCAACGTTTTTAAGGCTGAGTATTACTGTCCCAACGCCAAACCTTAGTAAATTGCAGGGCAAATGACACTTGCCACATGATACCAAAAGGTGACTTCTTGATCACCTTGATAGAGGAGAAGCAAATCATCTGAAGCCTCAAACTTGGTGAATAAGGTCACTTGGTGAACAAGACATAGAATATAATAGGGGGTTAGGTGTAACACCTGCTTCACATCTCTAAAGTATATTAGTAAGTCTTTGACCTTGGTGATTACGCTTCATACTTGAAGCATTGTGTGCTCATTTACATGTAATTTCCCAGAATACCTGGCTGCAGTGGAAGCACTGTATGCTAAGAGAAAATTGTGAAAAGCAGGGCTGCATACTTGTCTGCGACATACTGTATGAATGTGCTCACAAGTGATATTTTTATTTCCAGCTTCAGACTAGGAACTCAATACACTATGGTATAGTTACTATGACAAACAAAGATATACTAGCTGTACATATGACGATCTAATAGATCATAAATGTTATTCATTAAAGATTCACTCATTTATTTTTAATCAAAGATTTCTCTAAAGACACAATTATGAATTTCTGGGTTCTTTTACGACACTACTCTAAGTGAATCAAACAATCTGACTCTTGATAGAGCAACATATAATTAATTGTCCATGACTAAAAACAGGCTTAGGTAGGCTAAGACACATTTTATCAAACGTTTGGCTTTGTGACTTATTGATTGTCATTGAAAAAGCCAGTGGTATGGCAATTTGTTTTAGTTTGAAACTGAATGGTAAATTTGTGTCTGATGGAACGAGTGGGATTCTTGGAATGAATATCATGCCTGAGTTTGCTGCACCGATCACTTTAGCTGAAATTATGTGTGTTTGTGTTCGAGTAACAGTGAGTCTTGTACTATTACATAGTCCTGTCAATGGCATTAGGTTTCTAAGGAGCATGATAACGCTCCTACTTCACGTTTCAGTTCATGAGGAGGCATTCCAGTTGGAGTAAGACTGTTTAAGAATTCTTCCAGGAATGCAAGTTGATCAGCAGCATCATCACTCACAATAGTATCCATGCTTTGCTGTAGCGATCAGTATGATGACAATATAATATACGTTTTATAAGTATCAACCCAATTTGTCAGTTTTTTTATACAACCGCATCACAATCTTATAATGATTACATAATGCTTTGCTTTATATTACAAAATATTAACCCTCTATTGCCAACGGCCATACCATGTGGATCCCACCGGTTCTCGTCAGATCACCAAAGTTAAGCAACATCGAGCATGGTTAGTACTTAAATGGGATGGAAAAAATATTTTTTTTCCTGCTCTGTGCACTTCAGTAACGAATCCCTGACAGCAAGGTGTTCCTAAACCAGGCTTAGTTAAGCTTGGAGGCATGTGAGTGGCATTACACAGGAGCTACCACCAGGGAGCCCTATGTTTGTTGCTGACATCCTTAGCTATATATACAGTATAAAATATAGACCATGCAAAATATAATTGATAAAACAACAACTTTTAAGACATAACATTTCTTAGCTGCTACTTTACATAAATAAATACTGGTGGAAGAGAAAGAGGATATTTTTCAATACAATGTTTACTTCCCTGTGCAATATCACATTGAATATTTTTGAATACATTACATTCTAGTGTAGTCACAAGCTGCAATTTTACTATAAATATTGCATCAGCTGTCTGACCACAATCTCTGTTAACCTCTATATATCACTAGAGAGGTAGAGAAGGAGAATAATAAGTCCTAAATGATTATGAAGTATTTGTCAGCTATTGTGAGAAAGTTCTGCAAGAAGACATGTTACTGTCAATCAGGGGAAATAATGCAGATTCTTGTTTTGTTTATCATAGTGGTATTTCATTTGATGCAAAGCTGCTTAGTAAATCTAAATCAATCTCCCATTGTGTAATTTTAGATGAATGTGTGAAGGTGCTTTGCATCAACTTTGCTCAGTCAACATCAGTGAGTGATTTAGGAAGTGATTAAGGTGTAATTAGAGGAGGAATGGTTAGGTGGTTTGTTGTTAAAGTGTAACTCGCACCAGTGCCTGATGTTTAGAATGTTAATGTTACATAAATTTGACTGAAAGAAGAATCCGTCACACTCAAATTGAAATTTCCTTCTGATTCTTTTTGTTACCGTAATTCTAATGTAATACTGCATACAAATAATTTGTATTTTCATTTCTGGGACCTATTTCCAGTTACCAGATGCCCAAAATGTCAGGATTTGCAATGTACAAACTTTTCACGTGTTTAAGCAAACATTCCAAATGTCACCCATTTGAACTCGGACAAAATTTTGTTTCAATACAAAAGTTTGCAACAATTTCGCTTAAGCACAAACAGGCACTGGGCATTGCATATTCAAATTATCTCGATTACTTTCACTTCCAATTATCTATCAAGTTAAAAACAAAGATTTAAAGAGGTCATGCGATTTCAGGACATTAATGAAGTGACATAGGGGCTTTTTAACAATATGGGCTGTTTTGCTACAATGTTTGGGGTCTACGAAGCTGAACCCCATTAATTTCAGCTCCAGGCACCCTCAGCTTCCCGAGATACACACCTCCTGTAGGTGCTGCCAGTATCTCTCTGCAGTTTAAATGTCCCGGTCACAGCTTCCAATTGGCCCACGTGACTGAGACATGTAAACTGTAGAGATATACACCTCCATAGGGAAGTGCCATACATCTCGGGAAGCAGAGGGTCACCGGAGTTGAAATGAATGACGTTCAGCTCCGGATCCTCCCTGCTTCAAACCTATTTAAAAAAACAAAACAGGGACATTTTAAGCTTTTATTACGGATCATCCTTTTTGGGACTGATCTGTGGAAATTCCTGGGTCAAAGGAACCGGACGATCCAAATTTCACCCATCTCTACCAAAACATGGTCACTACATAATGATCTGACACTGCAGGGGCCCTATGACATAGTGGCTATGTCATGCCCAAGTGGTGCTTATTTTGCAAGTTAGATCATGTCCTGCATTCCTATGGAGCGCAGGACGCAATATGCAGTGCAGGTAAATGGAAGAAGAGGATTCCACCTCTTCCATTTCCTTGTCAATGGCCAACGAGGTCCTGTGACCACTCTTAAAAGTGGTCACGTGACTCAGGGGGTATTAATAATAATGTCCATTGCCGGTTTAGGTAACATCATGTTATCAGCCCTGATGTAACAAAGCTTCGTGAATTTAGGCATAAACGGTTTATATTCTCCTTGAGAACAACCACCATAAGTAAATAAGTCCTCAACAATTCCCTTGACCACACCAATAATAAGTATCCATTACCATATTACACTTGCCAAAAATGAAAGCGTGTATCACAGACGCAAAAGAAGAATAAAGATCATAAGATACAGTAGAAAAATATCATAAAGATAGTCATTGGAAGCTATGTCAAGTCATTAACTAAATAATGTAATAGCTATTCATTATGAGAATGCTTCCATACAGAATGTAAGCAAAGTAATAACATCCAGATTTTAAAACTAACCTTTGTGCTGCTCAGCATTGGTTCAAAATGGCATTTCACTTGATGTATGTATGGTAAGACAATGAATTTGATAATAATTTCCTGGATGACTTAAAAATCTGGGGCATGGATTTTTTCCTGTTTCTGATATATAGGCGGCTTCTCATGATGTATAAACACAGGTGGTCCTCGCTATATAACGGTCCGTTATCCGTTGAACTGCTTATCTGACGCCGGATAATGCATTCCACTGAACACATTATCCGACGTTGGAATGGGTTATCCAACACACACCGCCGCACATTAACATGGGTTCCGCAATCCGATGCCGATTTGAGGAACGAATTCCGGTGGATAACCGAGGACCGCCTGTACCTAATTATATACTTTATGATGTATATTATCCTGTTCAGTATCCTTGTGATCATTTTTTAAGTGTGTGATATTTGTTTTTCAACCATATTACTATATTCCGTTGAAATAATTCTTTATGACCATGTTAAGTATTGGTGTGTGGTATTACTGACACTCGGCCAAAGCAAAGTTTTACTGGCACATTCGTTAACTTTATAATCTTTTATCCACAACCACTTCTCCTTTTAAGTGCTGGTCCTTAGAGGTGTCCTAGGATTACCAACACTCTCATATAAACAGTATTAATTGTACCAACGAACTGCAACTGCACGTAGGAATTGTGGTGCAAACTGTAAGCAAAGATGTTTTTTTTTTAAATCAAATTGAAGTGCAGATATCACACAATGTTTCAGGACTCAGCCTCTTCATCAGGTTTAATGAATTGCTGTTCATTTGTACAATTGTTCTGCTAATACTGAGTTGTGATTGAATTGGGAAGAGGAATCTTATTTTAATTAAAAGGATTTTTTAAACCTTAGTGTGGAGATGTTTACCGATATATAGATGTAGCCAACATTATTGCAACCCATGGTGTCTTGTGTAAGTCCTTCTGCAGCGGACAACAGTTTACAATAATGTTAGCTATATCTGTAGCTGACAAGAATGTTCCTCTTATCTCTGTGATGCCAACAGCAGTGCTGTCATTCTAAATGGTTACAAAGATACAAATGTGCCTCCCTGATGGGTGACACATGTATCCATGAGGCCTGTAGAGATAATGTGAATTGGTAACATTGACTTTTCCTATACTCAATGAATCTGTTGGATGAAACACAATATCATTTAATATGTTTGTGTTTGGCGATGATAAGCAGCACCGTTGTTAAATTACTGTTTTTATGGAACTGCAATATTATTAATTTAGTCAAGAAAGGGCTATTCAACATTTATTTTTCATTTTAAAAAATGACACAATTTTCGTTACTTTTTACGTAACTTCCGCTCAGGAACAGAGACTTGCAGTAGTATTCAATTTATAAAGTCACAAAGACGTAAGGACTCAGGATATGCAAACTAATTTATTTTATTCACATATGGAAGTTATGTAAAAAGTAAATATAAATGTAACAAGTACTGTAAATGTAAAACAAAGCTAATTTTTTTTTACAATGTCATGAAAAGCCTGACGAAGCAGTAAATGAGTGACCGATGTGTAGTCTTCCATTCCTGGCCAGTTGCGTGTAACTCATACAACTAAATAACCACAGACATCGTAACTTGGGTTCAAATGACCACAGCCTTTTATTAACCATAACAATTAACCATAAATATCCCTGGATCTGATCAGCATGTATCCCAAAACTTGTTAACCTCATCATGCTCACTACCATTTCTGACCCAGTAAGCACTCTTGGTTCAAAACCCCCAGGGTTCCTTTTAGGAGAACACCCTAAGGCCACCGAATCTGGCCAAGACCTAAGACTGCCTCCTTCAAAGCCAACATTCAACATTCAAATCAACATTTCTACAAATACCCACCTGATCAAAAACTGACCAGATTGCACCCCTACATTATTAACCATAATAATTATCCATATACTGAACTGTACAGCATGCCTGTACCTGGTAAGTAGAGAGACGCACAATTTTTTTGCGGATTTGGACGGTTCCTTTGCTCTGAGGATTTCCGTGAATCACTTCTGATAGAACAATCTACCATTTATATTTTTCAGAGACAAAGAACAATCTGTTTCTGGATGAATACTTAACAATCTGCAAATGGATTAAGAATCCGTTTGCGTATTGTTAAAGGAAAAAGCACAGAGAGATCTTTCTCATTTTAATAGATGTCACCTGTAGTAGATCCCTTCAAATATCCCTCCAAAGAAATTAGAGAGACATGCTGAAAACAGAGCACACCTGAGGTACCTGACTAGCATCTCTCCCAAAGCATATGCAGAGTATATTTAAATGAGTCCCATCCCACACTTCTTAAAATGATTTCCATACCAACTATATAGGCATCATACCCAACAGGACTAGAACCCACAACCACTTATTTTCTAGACCACAGCTCAAGCTGATGGATAGTATCATGGTCACATCCTACTTTTGAGCTACTCACTGCTCATCCATGTAGCATAATCAAGCTATTAGCGTATTTCACATGTATCTCAGGTGTGCTCCACAAAGAACATTAAACTGTTTACAAATACGTGGAAGTGGTCTGGTCTTAAAGGAAGCTAGGGTGAGGGAGCTACGACAGGTATGTGCACTAATTTTGGTGCTACATGAATGATATGCACAAAAATGGCTACGGCATAACACATAAGTACAATAAACAAATTACATTAATACCATAACACCTGCTTGCCCCTCACCACTTTCAAGACTGAGCAGGTGGGTGGGAACATTCTTAGAGGTGTGGATGAAGGGAAAGAGGTAGGCATGAGGCAAAATGCTTCTTAAATAACTTGACTACTCTCTCATCTCCTCTCTTAACCCTTGCACCTGCAGAGACCTTCTTGGATCAAAGGTCATGCCATCCCACCCTTAATGGGTATGTGTCACGGTAGACCAGGTCTTTTAACACATTTATATTTTTGGGATCATTCAATAGGCAAAACAAGGCAGTGAAATAAAATGTGGTTTAGTTGGATAAAATCTCGGAAATACAACAAAACACAAAATACAGAAATATACACACTTACTGGGGTCTGTGGTTTGAGATCTAGCCTTTCCCAGGTGCATTGCGCACACTTGCAAAGGCTTACCCTGATTGGAACCTTGTTCCGGACGCTGTGGACCAAGATTCAGCAGAAAATCCTAACAGGGACCTAGTCCCGATAGTCCTGGAACTGTTTTTTAGCAGGAACTCCTGACCGCGACTGCTATGTTCTAAAATGAGAACTTGGTCCTTGCGTCTTACTTAGTCTCTGCAGGGAATCCAAGAAGAACGAAGCGGTGCAACTCCCATGCAGTAAGGACTCAGACTAGGACAGTGTCACTCAAGTGTAAGCTTTATTGACACCCGACAGCCACCAGAACCACTCTGACGCGTTTCGCACGGTACACCGTGTTTTGTCAAAGAGAAATCTTCTTGGATTCTTTGCTACTCATCTAGCACGAGCAACCCGGAGCAGCCAGCGTCTCATTATCCAAACAGTGAGTACTTTATTTACTCGGTCCCACACCCCATACAAGACTTTCCTCACACCAGAGGCTATTGGGGGGAGTGTAACACTGTTATTCTATGGCTATGTGGATACTCTATATGTGATGCTGATGGCTGTTTAAAAAGCAGTTCAGGATTTTGCTACTGATACATTTTCATACTTGGCCTGCATTGAGAAGCGCCACAAGGGGGTGTGAGACTCCCAGCCTTTCTCAGTCTCTGCAGGGCAGACCTTCCTTGCTTCAAAACGAAGCCGGTTGCTCTTCTATTTGGAACAGAGCAACATTTAAAAGCCTGCACTAGCTTCATCGACTCAAGCCACAAAAACGTCTGGTTCTCTGACTCGGCCATCTCCTTACATACACTCGACTAAGCTATATTTAGCCTTGAGGTGGGACTAGCGACCAATCAGAGCGTGGGAATTCCCACCAGCCAATAGAAACATTTTAATGTATGAATGAATTTATGTGTTTTTAACTAATATTTGAATTAATAAAACTTTATTATTTTCTGGTCTTCTCGGGTACTATGGGTCTAAAGACCCACACAGTAATTATCTGTTGGATCAATGTTATCTGTCTACCTTAACCCAGCATTGAGTGCTATATATAGAGGAAACCTTTTTTGATCCTCTTTGGATCAACCCTGTCATTACACAAGAAATTTCACAATTCTAGGGCCAAGGGAACAGAAAAACAGAAAAAAGCAGGGGTCACTTAATTTTCCACATGTATATCCCCGGTCCCTGGCTTATGGTGCATATGTGGCTACCAGGGACCCCACGGTTTCAGAGGTAATCAGAGGGCTTAACCTTAATAATGTAGCCTGGTTACCCCTACCATAACAGTATGCTTTTATTGCTTAAGTGACATAGTTTAAAAAGTTAAAGGCCAGTTACAGGCCAAAACGTTGTGTTTCTTTTTGGCACAATACATTTTGCATGAAGAAAACCCATAGTGGTCTTATTCATCTACCTTACTTTGGATTTACTCTGGATTATTAGCAGGCTTTCCGTGGAACCAGAAGCATCAGTATTATTAGTGTCATAGATTTTTCCGTTTTGGTGTGCAGTAATTGCTCTATTTTTTCAATTGCTTTAATCACTTGCCATGGCACACATTAAGTACTGTATGGCAACATCTACATCTCTGGTTACCTGCTAATTACAGATGAAACCATGTGAGTGAGTGAGTGATAGAGAGGAGTGAGTATAAGAGAAGTTAGTTGAGTAAGGTGAGATAAAGAAAAGTGTGTGAAAGAGAAAGGAGAGGAGAGCAAGAGGGGGCAGAACAAAGAAAAAGAGGGGTGAGAGAGAGTGGGAGAGCGTAAGGTGAGTGAGACAGAGAAGAAGTGTCTGAAGGTAAGAGTGAGTGAGAAAGGGGAGAATGAGTGAAAGAGAGAGAGTGGGGGGATACGTGAGAGAGTGGGGGAGAAACAGAGGTGGGAGTTAAAAATGGCAGATAGTGAGAGAGGAAGTAGTTACAGAGAGGAGGATGAGAGTTTGAGAAGGGGGTGGGAGTGAAAGAGAGGAGGAGAGTGAAGGAGAGAGGGGAAGAGCAGAGAGGGAGGGGGAAGTGTGTGAGACAAGGTTGGGAGTGAGATGGATATAATATGCTGATATTGAACACACCATGCTATATAATTATGCTGATTATCTATAAGCTGGTAATACTAAAACACGTAATGCTGTATAATGAGGTTAAGTATGTATATGGTTATAATTAACACACCACAATTTCTGCAGCGCTATGTCCCTCCAGCAGCGCACCATGCTATGCGAGGCACCAAAGCTTTACTATTAGGAAAACGTTTGTAAAAAATTGGAATATCAGCCCCGCTAGCAGGTTTCAGATATCACTAAAAAAATGCATTAATAACCTAGATTTAACCTTTCAAACATGATGCAGCCATAAGTATATTATGGGGTGCCGGTAGGTGTTTCGCTCAGGGTTCAGATTATGGCTGCTTTTCAAAGCTCCCACATCCTGTGGGCCAATAGGAAGCTGTGACGCTATCCAGTGTGGTTTCCTATTGGTCTATGTGAAGCAGAGCTTTTAAAAAAGCAGAGAGATACTGGCACCTCAATAAATCCGGTGTAAAAAAAAATATATATATATTTTTTTTAAAGCACTTGAATTGCTTGTTTAAGTTATCTGTACTTTTTGAAATAAAGACTCAGTGTGATCTTCTTTTCCAAAATATGCAGGAACAAGTATAGCATTGCACATTTCAATTAAAGAGTGTTTAGTAATATATCATGTTGATGCCTTTGGTCTTTAACGGGAGACAGGACACTTTGCAGACAGACAACATCATTACGTTTTATTAATATAATATATATTTTTTATGCTGTCAGAAAAGCTGTATTCTTGGGTTTGCCTTGGCAATGAGGCTAATGGTTTGCATTGTAATAATTAAGTATGAAGGGCATCCAACTGCGAGAGTTATTGTACATTTCCAAGTTCTTGGTTTGGTTATATATGTAGCTCAGATGCAAGTCTGTCACTTGACTAGCATCGCTAGAGGAATGAGACAAAGTGTACACATAATGCTCCCGATCTGGCACTCTGTGAAATTTTACTTTGGCTGCGCTTCTGACATCTATAATGCAACAATTCATTCAACTGCAAATCCAGTATTATGTGAAGCCAAGAAACAGAATGAAATTGAGTAAGGTGTGTAGTAATGATGTTTTCCCAAGTGTCACCCTGAGAGTCACTCTCTGTTTTTCTAATCACTGGATTTCTGGCAGCACAAAATTACGTCTACAGAGGAACAGAAATAAACCTAGAAAGCTGAGCTGTAAATGAGCATGTATGTTTAATATGCTGCAGATGTGCACACAGTATGTATATTGCACAACACGGGACACTTCAGGGTAGCTGGCGGTCTACATTGCATTTTATTTCGCCGCAACATTTAATATTTTTTTGTATATTTGTATATGTTGCTTAGTAGAAAAAATAGACAATTTGTGAGTGATCAAGGCAGATCAAGGGCCATATTTACTAAGTGGTGCTAAGCTATAAGGCCCAATTTAAGTGGATAGGAGATAAGGTTTGTTTACGGTTTACCCAAGCTTAGTTAATATGGCTCCACATTTTTTTTTAAAACAGAGGGTGATATAAATTGTAAATAATATTAACTCAAGATGCAAGGTGGACACTAGCTACGGGGGTAACCCCATTCATTACAAGATGCAAAGTGGCCAACAAATTGAAGCATAATGTCATAAGAAGATCAAACTAGAATCAAAATCTTGAACAGATTCTATCCTGTCAAGTTCTTCTATACCGGGAACATTCAGATAAAAAATATGCATGGAATATTAAAAGGGTCATAGAAAAACTAAAGAAAAAAACTATTGTAGAAGTAGAAAGGATTGTACCTTTACAATTATGATTTTCTCTGTGACTAGAAACATTGGTTAATATATATATATATATATATATATATATATATATATATATATATATATATATATATATATATATATATATATATATATATACACACCACATATGTCCTAATAGTACATACAGAAAATCAGGCAGGTGTTTAGGGGAATGATCAACTCTGTAAAAACATTAATATATATATATATATATATATATATATATATATATATATAAATATATATATATATAAATATATATACACAGCTAAACCCCGTTATAGCGCGACCCATTATAACGCGAATCCGCTTATAACGGTATTCACGTGGCTCCCGTTTTTGTTTAAAAAAAAAAAATTTACAAAGTTTTTTTTTTACATTTTTTTTTGCACACTGCCACACTGCCACACTGCCACACTGCCACACTGTCACACTGCACACACTCTCACTGCACACACTCACACTGCACACTGCACACACTCTCACTGCACAACACTCTCACTGCACACACTCTCACTGCACACTCCACACACTCCCAGCACACACTCTCACTGCACACACTCTCACTGCACACACTCTCACTGCACACTCCACACACTCCCAGCACACACTCTCACTGCACACACTCTCACTGCACACACTCTCACTGCACACACTCTCACTGCACACACTCTCACTGCACACACTCTCACTGCACACACTGTCACTGCACACACTGTCACTGCACACACTCTCACTGCACACACTGCTCAACCCCGTTATAGCGCGACCCATTATAACGCGAATCCGCTTATAACGCGGTTTTCACGTGGATCCCATTTTTGTTTAAAAAAAAATTACAAATTTTTATTTTTTATTTTTTTTACATTTTTTTTGCACACTGCACACTGCACACTGCACACTGCACACTGCACACTGCACACTGCACACTGCCACACTGCACACACTCTCACTGCACACTGCACACACTCCCAGCACACACTCTCACTGCACACACTCTCACTGCACACACTCACTGCACACTGCACACACTCCCAGCACACACTCTCACTGCACACACTTTCACTGCACACACTCCCAGCACACTGCTCACAGCACACACTCTCACTGCACACACTCTCACTGCACACACTCTCACTGCACACACTCCCAGCACACACTCTCACTGCACACACTCTCACTGCACACACTGTCACTGCACACACTCTCACTGCACACACTGCTCAACCCCGTTATAGCGCGACCCATTATAACGCGAATCCACTTATAACGCGGTTTTCACGTGGCTCCCATTTTTGTTTAAAAAAAAAATTACAAAAATTTTTATTTTAATTTTTTTTGACATATTTTTTGCACACTGCACACTGCACACTGCCACACTGCACACACTCTCACTGCACACTGCACACACTCTCACTGCACACACTCTCACTGCACACTGCACACACTCCCAGCACACACTCTCACTGCACACACTCACTGCACACTGCACACACTCCCAGCACACTGCTCACAGCACACACTCTCACTGCACACACTCTCACTGCACACTGCACACACTCTCACTGCACACTCTCACTGCACACTCTCACAGCACACTGTTTTGGGCCTGCCGCTGCGACGCTGGGCTCAGGGGGAGCCCCCCCCCCCTCTCCCTGCCTGTATCTCTGTTGCTGTGGGGGAGGATTGAAGGGAGCTGGTCCCTGGCCGAGGAACTCCGAAAAAACTGACATCCCAGCAAAGGCTGCGTGAGCTCTCCTCCCCCTCGCAGCTTCTCTGCACAGATCAACTGTTGCAGAAGCTGGGTAAGTGCTGCTGTGGGGTGCGTGTGTGTGGGGGGGGGGGGTGCTGTGGTTTGGGAGGGTGGTGCTGCTGTGGTTTGGTGCGACGCTGGGCTCAGGGAGCCCCCCTCTCCCTGCCTGTATCTCTGCTGCTGTGGGGGAGAATTGAAGGGAGCTGATCCCTGGCCAGGAGCTCAAAAACAGCTGACATCCCATGAGCTCTCCTCCCCCTCACAGCTTCTCTGCACAGATCAACTGCTGCAGATGCTGGGTAAGGGTAAGTGCTGCTGGGAGTGGGGGGGGGGTGTCCGGGGGCCTGCCATTGCGATGCTGGGCTCTGGGAGAGTTATCTCAGCTCTCCCCCTTCGGCAGAGCGAAGTCCCAGATCACGGTGGCCATTTTTTTTTGCGGCGGCCATTTTTTTTTCGCGACCCCGTTACTAATGCGGTGGTCTCGGGTGGACCCAGAGGACCGCGCTATAACAGGGTTTAGCTGTATATATATATATATATATATATATATATATATATATATTAAGGTTGAAACATGTCTGTGAATGGTTTCTCTGGCTTTGCATCTGATTCCCATGCTGTGCTTTAAAGCGACAATTTAGGATTTTTTCTTTCAGAGGCAAAGAACAATCCGTTCATGGACAAATTTTGAGTGGAAGAGAGAGAATCCATTTGCAGATTGTTAAAAAAAGGAACATACTGTACACACACAGTAAGACCTGTCTAATTCTGTTAGGAGTTGCCATTACTATATACAGTATATATTCCCTCAAATAATTAGAGAGACATGCCTGTTCTGGAAAAGGAGCACACCTAAGGTACCTGACTGGGAGATATGCTGATGGCTATGCAAAGTATATTTAATTGAGTCCCAATCCACACTTCCTACTATGATTTCCATACCAAATATATAGAGTTGATAATAAGCCTAAGGCATCAATCTAATATTTGGAATGGTGACAGACCGAAAGGACTAGAACCCACAACCACTGCTTTTCTAGGTGTAGCCCCTGGTAGTATAGGGCATCTGTGGCTGAATCTGATGTTCCTCCAACCCACAGATTGAAGTGAGCATGCTCATCCTGCCATGGGAGAGTCTGACAGCTCTACTGCTTCCTCTCTTCCAGAACAGGAACAGGACTGCTCTAAATGTGGCATTCCCCTAATTAGGACAGAAGGGGTGGGCTCATGGTCTATACCTATTCCTGATAGGCTTACACAGGCCATGAGTCCCCACTTTACTCTTGTCCATCATAGAGGAACATGGGTGGGGGCACAAACCCATGGAATGAACCCCGTACAGCCTGCAGCTAGCAGGATTTACATAACAGGGTGGGGAAAGACAGGTATTATATGCATACCCTATTACACTCTCCCCTGGGTGAAATTCCCAACACCCTCACTTGGGTCCAAATTTGTTGCACCATCCATCAGTCAAGAATCTGCAAAATAGCTGGTCTAGACTGACTGTCACAGCTGTGCTTCACCTTGTTTTTAATTGTGTGTGTCAGAAAATATGTTTTGTCTAATCTCTATTAGAAAATGAAGAGAGAGAAAAGACAATCCTTTAGATGAAGGGTACTCCTAAATACTCCAAGTGGGTAAAATATCCCATAGATGTATAATTACCCAGACAAAGTAACTTTTAATAAGTATACATTTAAAAAGATTGAGAAATGACCTCCAAAGAGCAGAAAAATAGAGGATACATTAATGTAATACAATGCTGATGTATTAACCTAACTGAGTTAAAAAGTTATACATTTATTAAAAGACAGAATTAAGTGAATAATAAAAGAAAACATCATTTAAAAAAAGGACATGATCTGAGTGTGATCACAATATGTACTGGTCCTAGTAGTGAGACATACTACTTAGTGGTAATTTAAGCAAAATTATAAGCAATTAACATAGCCTGTATATTTACATTTGCAGAACAAAAGATTCCTGATTTAGAGCTTGTTTTATGATGCAGATTGAAAAATCAAAATGCATTAAATCCCACGTTGGTTTCTTCAGAGGAGCAGTCCCCTAGAAATAGACCCTATCTACAAAAAATACCCTATCCACTTAAATAGATAGGTACGTAGAAGGGATTTAATGCCCCTGTACAATCTATATAAATGAAATTGCACACATCTGGTCTAATAAGATGAAAATGTATAACATCCACATTGTACCAGATACACAGGACAGTCCTGTTCATCCGGATCAACCTTGTAACTTCGTGGAAGGCATCCGAGATATATGGAATAAAGCACAAAGATATTACTTAGTGTATATTGCTGTAGATATAGGACAAACTAACACATAACACTTGCCAGTGTATCTGGATATTTGTTGGACTTTATTTCCCAAGGCGCCGGTCTGTATTTATGTTTTCTTTGCATGTTTCCTGACTTAGTTCAGTCAGCGTTATCAGGCTGCCTACCTCACACATGCATGTGAGCTTCTTTGTACTTTTATTTTAGATTCATTTTATTTTTATCACATTGAGTATACACATATATTTTATGCATTATATTTAAGCGCTTTTTCCAGCACTTTTTCTTTTTTCTGATCCAGATTGTACCAATAATATTCATCTACAAATAATAATAGTGCTTGCTTGTCAAACCACTGTTATAATCCCAAGAGCAGCAGAGCTGGCACTAATTTTCTTCTAAGGCTGCGGCCAAGGTGGCGCTGAGCGTGCAGGTGTTCTTGCGCGGCGGCTAAGCGCCACGCATGCTCAGGCCCTTGCTCACGCTGGACACACATATTGCCACAATGTGTTTTCGTGGCCAGCGTGAGCACGCCCACTCAGCGGCACCCTGGCCGCAGCCTAAGGCTGAGTCCCTGCTGGCGCCGACCTCGCTATGCGCTTGGCGTGCTTACCTCTATACAAGTTAATGATCACGCCCACGCTCCTGCTGTGCGCGCGGGCATACACGCTCTCCCAAGCTTGTTGCTTGGGGAGACAAGGGAAAGAGTCTTTCGAGCGCAGAGCAGGGTCACATGACCCTGCTCTGACCAATGGGGATAGAGAGGCAGTATAGTCTGAGCAGAGAGTGGAAGCAGGGGGGCTGAGCAGAGAGAGGTGGAAGCACAGGCTCCGGAGCTACAAAGTGTTTATTGCCGAGACTCTGTCCTGGGTCACTAGGCATTGTAAGACATACACACACACCAGCCAATTACATGCCTCCTCCCTTCATAGCCACGTTGGTGATGTCACCACTCTCAAGCATGAGCGCGGTCAGCGCCAGCGGGGACTCAGCCTAACCCAGGTTGCTCATGTTCTGTTAATCTTTTATTTAGTGTCACCTGGCTTCAGTAACTCATTGCCCTCAGTACATATTACAGTGTACAATTAGAAACAAAAAGATATCCCTTTAAGGTATGCTGTTAGTAAACTGCAACCTCTCAGCTGGTTTTCTCACACTACTAGAGCTGTTGTTCTGAATAATAGAGATTGTTGTGTTAAAGGTCAGATCCTGTTGGGTCTGACACTATACACCATTCTTAAGGTGCCTTTGACTTGTCAACCCAATAACACTTTGTGTGCTGTGGGACGCAAGTGGAATCACTTCCTGTAGTTTGTAGAGTTTTATTTATTGTGAATTGTATATTGTAATAGTATTTCAATTCAGAATGTGTCTGACACTCCGACAAATGGCACAGTGAATATGTTTGTCCCTGTTCTGTTATACTGTAGCTGTTTTTGTTCATATCCTTGAATGCATATACCTGTAGTAGCTCCCTCCCCATGTCTTCCTTTAAAAGCAGACCACTTCCACATCGCGTGACGTCACGTAGGGTTCCTGTTGCCAATGGCAACGCAGCATCATTTGATGTCGCACAGCCATTTTTGTCTGGACCAGCAGGTGAAAGAGTACAATTTGCGGTGGAAAAGATGGAGATCGCCACACAACGCCGCCAGACCCCTCAGCCGGACCCCGCTGCAGGTACTGTATGCACTCAACAGCGACCAAAAATGCCTCGCCATAGGCGAGCGGCCGAGTGCATTTATCGAGCCCTGGTTATGACTATCGTCATGATCAAAGTTTTAACAGAGCGTTGAGGTTCTACCCCAGAGTCTTAATCCATATTTTTCATTTGTGTAGAGCAGTGTTTCTCAACCGAGGTTCCGCAGCACCCTGGGCTGCTGTGGGAGGATCAAATGGGTGCTACAGGATTTCTCCGTTCTCCCAGAGCAGTGAGAAAGCAGGTCAGTGCGAGAAGCCTGACCAGTTTCCCCCATTCTGATTACCTCCATTATCCAGAAGCAGCCAATCAGGGGGAAATGTCAGGAGCATTTGTATTCGGGGTGGGGTCATGTTCTGGGACATAACACCTGAGTCGCCCAAAAGGTGACAGCTTTTGGCGGCAGCCAAAGTGCGTCACCATTTGCTGCCGTTTGCTGCTGTTACAGCTGCTTGATTATTGGATTGGGTGAAGTATTCCAGATGCATATTGAAGCATTTCCATCTTCACATATCACCCTGCTCTCACAGCTCTACCCCCGCATAATCCCACTTAATTCTTCCCAAATGCAAACTCCTTCAATTAACAAGCAGCTATCAGAAACACACCCTGCCATCCCCCAGTACCTGATGTTTCCACTTCCACTTCCTTATAGACTGTAAGCTCCATGGGTCAGAGCCCTCCTTAAATACTGTAACAATGTATGTAAATGTTTATTACTTATTGTTTTTTCGTCCTCCAACCCTATTGTACTGCGCTACAGAATATGTTATGAATAAATGATAATAACAATAATAATGCACACAAGGAGGAAACAGCATGGACAGGAGATAGGGGAGGATTGGTGTCTGTGTGTCCTGTGGTGTGTGTGTATGTGTTTGTCTGTCCTGTGTTTTATGATAGCTCTGCCTATTAGACCTCACTGTCTCTGTCTTTTTTCTGCCCTGTACCAGCTAGGGATGGTAGAGCTGAGTAAATACTGGATCAGGTACAGTATTAGGCATTATTACTCCCATTATTGAATGTTACAGCCAATATCGCACAATTTACGGCTGTAACGCAATATCATACGATAACAGGAGTAATAACTTGTGCTATATCTGTCTGATATTGACACAGGTAGCATTTTACCTCAGCTCTGCCTATTTAAGAGGAAATTGTAAATAGCACTTTCTCGTGGATCCTGCAAAACCTTTGATTTTCCTATCATGCACAAAAATGTGAAGGCCAAGGAGATACTTGACCAAGTATGACATTCTCACAGGTGGCCTTTTCTAAAAGTTACAGTATGCCAGTTATCTATCGTTGCCTATAACATTGTCATACCCTGGCCAAGCTAGGAGGGGGAGAGCCAGGATATTCTAGGCCTGTTACAGTACCTGTATCACCTTCTTACAGCTAGCATTTTCTCACAACTGTGCCTATTAGACATTGTTGCTTGTGATATTTTCCTACCGTCAACCAGACAAGAAAAGATGGGATCAAAAGATGCTGGACTGGGTATGACATTCTCCCAGGTAGCAATTTCTCCCAGCATTGCCTGTTCTAAATTGCTGTCACTAGGTACGACATTTTCACAGGTAGCATTTATCACAGCTTAGTTTGTGAAGCATTTCTACCGACAGGTAAATGTAGTCATTTTTCACACTACATAAGCTATGCAATTCCATGCGGTATGCAAATGTATGAAAATGAGGCAGACTCACAAAATGATATATTCATGGGCTATTTATTAAGATGTGGGTTTGCCGACTACCCACAAAAACATAGAAAAGAAGAAAGAGTGAGGGAGGGAGAGAATTATGAAAATGTTGTGCAAAAATAGATTTGTACATGTTTGTGTTAGTTCTACAATAGGGTAATAGCATGTAAGAACTGTGATCATATTATCTACTTTGTGTTCAATCATCTTCACTTTGGAGTATTGTGTGCAGTGTGGGAAATGCATGCAGAGCAATTCAGTACTTGCTTCACTGGCATTACTGTGTCATATAGAGCAGTGGTGCACAAATTGGGGGGCACGCTCCCTTGGGGGTCGCAAGATTATTTATGGGGGGCGCAGGCGGAATGCATCAAAACTTGGTGTGTGCTGGCCAGCAGACACTGTGCATGGACGGGCGGGTGAAAAAGCTGTGCACAGGCGGGCTGGCCATGAAGCTGTGCGCGGGTGGCCAAAAAGCTGTGCGCGGGTGGCCAAAAAGCTGTGCGCGGGTGGCCAAAAAGCTGTGCGCGGGTGGCCAAAAAGATGTGCGTGGGCGGGCAGCCGAAGGAGAGGTGCGCAGGCGGGTGACCAAGCAAATTGGGTGCGGGTGGCCGAACAGGATAGTGTAGGAGGCGGCCACGTGATGGTGTGTGTGCACGCGTGGGGGCTGCGTTTGTACAGGGGAGGAGCAAGCCCCTGCACTGTGATGTCAAACACCCCTCCTTCCGGTGTCTGCCCTGCAATAGCGCTGTGTTCCTGCTCTCCTCCGTTGGTAACCTGCTTCGCTGCGATCCTCTGCAAGTGAAAGGGTAGGCTGCCACTATATCAATCTTACTATGAATGTACAGAAATAATTTTAAAAAAAAAGTGAAAACACAACATTGAAAACTTTAAAAAAAATAATACATAATACTGGTAGGTAGGAGTGTGGATGACACTGGGGACATCAAGCCAAAGAGCAGGGGGAATAAAAATGGGAGAAGGATAAAAGGGAGAGGAAGGGAAAAAAAGGGGGGGTAGAGAGGGAAGGGAGGTAGCAAAATGGTGGATAAATGCCCCCCCCCCCACCCCCAAAAGGATTGCCTTTGTGCACGTCCGCTCTCCCCAGCTTGGTGCTTGGGGAGACAAACAAAATTGACTTTGAAGCACGCTCAGCAGCTGTCAATGCACACAGAACACAGCCACAAACACACACAGCCACACACACACAAACACACACATTACACACAGAAATAGCCCCGATCCATGCTCCCCAGCTCGTGCTTGCAAAATCATGCAGGACACCCTGCGCTCATGCTTGGAGAGTTGGTGATGTCACCGCTCTCAAGCAAGAGCACTCTTAGCGGCAGCGAGGACAAAACCTAATTTTGCAAGCGCGAGCTGTTGAAATATGTAAATATTTAGACGTATTTGTATTTACTTTGTGTACCGTTTAATAAAGGAATTTTTCATGTGATTTTGATTACATTAGGCAGGGCGGCCCGAGAAATTTCATGGATGAAAAGCGGGGCTCGGTATAAAAAGATTGCTCACCCCTGATAATAGACCATGTAATTTATATGTATGTGATGTTGTCACGTGTAAAGATAATGGCTGATTTCAGAGGAAACATATCCACTCCTAATTTATTGGCATAAATATAAATAAGGGAACAGACAATTGGTACTTTCTTGACAAAGCAATGGTCATGAAAAATTCTATATCGGCCATTATGGCAGCTTCACAACACTTCTACAGTATGTAAAGTACATACTGTATGTATCAAAATTACATTTTTGTCCTACAGTACGTGATGCAGTTTTAATACAGTGTGTATTATGTTAGTCACTGTATCTTTTACAATATATCCATTTGTGAAAAATTTAATTAGACAGCTGTTTATATAAGGTGTCCAATTTCCGTTCCTTTGACTGGAAATTAGAAGCAGCATACTAATAGAGGAGATGACTACTTGAACTTCAATTACTGAAACACTTCATAGATAAGGAAAAAAATCTAAAATGAAATGCTGCTGTAAGATGCATTGCCCTGAGGAAACTGGAGGATGTTATATGAGTGCATGTACATGTGCTACATTTCCTATGAATTATTATAGGTAAAAACAAATCATAATGTTGGCAATCATTTTCATGTTATTGGGAATCTCTCATTTTGCCCATGTGCATCAGCTTGAGATGTACGAATGGTTTGCGAAATGTTTACGTTGTTTTCACACACCATAACACACCGACGGTCTTCACATTTTTTGCCGGTAAAATTGACTCATTTTGAAGAAATGGCGACATTCACAAAACATTTTCCCTCTTTCTGTCTCTCAACAATCCAGATGAATGGTTGTTAAATGTTGCTGATTTCACTCCTTTTTCACGGGGTGTAAAAATCCAATAATCGCCTGTTTCGCGAGCTTGTTATGAAAATGTTGCAAATCTCTACCTTAGGGAAAATGCTGCACACCACATAAAAATAATATAAGGATACAACTACCGGTGCTCCTGGTTCAGGATTCTCTGTGATGATCCAGCTTACAATGGAAGGTATAAAGAACAGGGCTCCACGGAATTTTCAAAAACTAATTTATTGCCAACAAAATGACTGACGTTTTCGGCCACACTTGGCCTTTCTCAAAGCAGAATGCCATTCTGCTTTGAGAAAGGCCATGTGTGGCCGAAACAGCAGTCATTTTGTTGGCAATTAATTTGTTTTTGAAAATTCCGTGGAACAAATCTCTACCTCACATTTGGGAAATGTTCATAGTAGGAGAAAGGGAAGTGGGAAGTGTCAAAACATTGTTCTTGGTCTGCGGTGGTGCAAACATTCCCGGATAGCAATCAGCATAATTATGAGAAACTTGATTAAGAGACTTCTTTCATTTAACTAATTCACAATTACAAAAAAAAGGTGTGCACCAGGACACATTATTTGCTTGGTTATTTAGATCTCCAAGTCTTAATAGAGTTTCAGTTATCCAGTACACATTTCTTTTCTTTTTTAGACAATCTGGAGGTTCACTATTCCTTTTTCTTTTCAACATTATTGCCTCTGTTATCCCTTTAATGCACCAATAGCAACAGCCCTGCCGTTAGCTAGACTGCAGATATCTTGAAAGATACTGTACTTACATTTCCATGTAATTTAAGGAGTTTGCAACTATGGAGTATTTTTATGGTGCCACATGGAAGAATGGACTTTAGATGACATTTTGGTGTTGCTGTGGTGTCTAACATTGTATTTCTTAAACAAATCAAAATATCCAAAGCAAGACTAAATTAAAGAAACAGAATCAGAATGTACAGTGCAACACACAATGGTACTTTAAAAAATAGTTTGCAGAAGCATACAGTATGGTCCATCACAAGTGTACCTAAAATTGATAACGACAGTATACTGATTATTAATGCCTTCAATAAACAAGTGACAATCAAATGATTACCATAGTTCGTTTATTTGGCACAGTAGGCATGTTTAAGTAATGGTGATCACTTTAACTCATCTATAATTCATATGTTCTCTAATCCTCCCAAATAAGCATGTTTATACCGTATTATATACATGATACTACAGTGTTTTAAGCTATTCGTTCTGGCATCACAAGCCATAATTACGATGAGAGTTTGTGGGAAACACTCAACTCAAGCAATAATGTAGCTGCAAGCAGAATAAAAAGGGAGTTGTGCAGAACAAACAGTAATCAAAGTCTAAAGAAACATTTGTGCTGTCTTTTAATTGTATGCCTTCAGCACTGTGCATGAATAGTGTCTCTTGGATAGCAATCAAAGATTATTGACATAATTATGACTATCAAACACAAAGGGATTGCAATATTTAAATGTTGGACAAGTAGGTATTGATCATTAACAAAAAAATGGAAAACCCAGTAAATACATACTTTGGAATAGATTTGCCAGTACCCAATGTTTGTCCATATACATGGTAAAGCAATGATCCGCTGGACCCGGTAGCACTAGGCTAAATCACACTACTGTTTAATATAAAGTATTCTACAGTATAATATCATTGCAATGTGAAAAATCATCCTCAAGGGATGTCAAGGGTAGACTGTTGAAGGGCTTTCTGACATGAGATCTCAATAATAAAGCACTAAGAGATATTACTAAGGCTGTATCTGTTCAACTTTGTTTCCAACCCTCCCTTTCTGCAAGGTTACATTTTTCTCTATAAACGCACTATGCTGGAAAACAAAAGCATACAAGCAACTCAAGAAGAGGACAACAATACAAACCGGAAAAAGACAAATCCTATGAAAAAGAGAGTCCTTGGAAAAGCGACCTAAGATTTATTTCAAGGACCTTCATCTCAAGGCTGAAATGAACTCATCGCAAGGACCTGCTGTGCTGCTCGGAAATGTGACCAGACATGTAAACAGATAATCTAATAAAAAATACCTAGAGAACAATATACTATCAATTTAAAGTGATGGGTCTCTTATAGGTGTCTTATACTCCAATAATAAAAGACCCAGCAAGTAATACCATTGCTGTATTAACAGGCAGGATAATAAAGTCTCATAAAACTACAACAAATGACTGAATAAAATATGATACTTTTATTAGCTATGTTTCAATATGAAAGCATCACTCAGGTCCCACTGATCAAAATCCTGGAAATATTGATTTAATTTTTATTCTGGCTTACCTGCAAATACAAAAAAAATGGTGCTTACAGCACCGGTGACATGTTAATCCAGGTAATGAGTGATGACATTCCTCTTATAAACAGGGTTTAAATCTGTTCTCATTAAAAAAAAAAAATCAAACAAATCTTCCACGCATGATAAAGGTCTCCTTAACTGCAGACATTGCTTTGCAACATCTCAACATTTCTCTCCAGCAGCAATGCTGGTTTTGCTTCCTGCTCAGAGTCTCAGAAACATACAGTGATGACAATCCTATTCCACAGCCAGCAATACTGACTAAAAGCTCCACCTACAGGGAAACAAGATGTAATACTGTCCCTGGGGAACAGGCACAGCAATTGCAGGTTTTTTTTTGGTATCATGGTAATTTCAGTTTTTTTACCAGACATTGCTTTTGCTTCACGGCACTTGCTTCACCTTTCCATTAGCAAAGAATGTGACAATGTCCAAAACTGCACTCCATTTCTAATATATTCAGTGCAGATTAATTGCCAGGCAAACATTCAATTACTTAAATGCAGTTAGTGTATGCAAAAATGGTGACAAAGTAAATTCCCCAGCTGTAATCATAATGATTACACAAGTTAAGTGGGAGTGAGTTCATGTTAGTAAGTTTTCTGCTTAGCCAACACAACCGACAAGGTAATGGCTGTATATAATATTGATATATTCACGCAACTGCTATAGAGTATGAGTCAAGTATATCACAATTTTATAAGATTTTCTTTGCTGCTTTGTCACCAGAACTTGGTCTTAATTCTGACACTATTTCTCTCTCTCTTTCCCTTCCCTCTATTACTGTTTTGAATGCATAGAGAAGATTGCTCCAAGATACTGTTCTGTTGAAACAGGCTGGTTAAAATAAAGGTTAATCCAGTCCTGCTGTCCCTTTCGTCAGGATCACTGCCAGTGGCAGATTTCCAATTTTGCCGCCCAGAGACCCATACCTTTTTGCCGCCCCTACATTTTTCATCCTGCCTTCTCCTCAATACACATACCGCCATCTCCTCATATGCATAATACCATTCTCTTTACGATACACATAATACCGCCCACTCCTCATACACCTAATACCGGTCTCTCCTCATACACATACAGTAACACCATCCTCTCCCCAATACACATATCGTCCTCCCCAATACACATAATACCACTGTCTCATAAACATAATACCCCCCTCTCCTCAATACACATAATACCGCCCTCTCATGAACATAATACCCCCTCTCCTCAATACACATAATACCCCCCCTCTCCTCAATAAACATAATACCGTCCTCTTCTCAATACACATAATACCCCCTCTCCTCAATACATATAATACCCCCTCTCCTCAATACACATAATACCCCCCTCTCCTCAATAAACATAATACCGTCCTCTTCTCAATACACATAATACCCGCCTCTCATCAATAAACATAATACCCGCCACTCATCAATAAACATAATACTGTCCTCTTCTCAATACACATAATACCCCCTCTCCTCAATACACATAATACCCCCTCTCCTCAATACACATAATACCCCCTCTCCTCAATACACATAATACCCCCTCTCCTCAATACACATAATACCGCCCACTCCTCATACACCTAATACTGGCCTCTCCTCATACACATTCAGTACCACCATCCTCTCCTCAATACACATAATATCGTCCTCCACAGTACACATAATACCACTGTCTCATAAACATAATACCAACCTCTCCTCAATACACATAATACCATCCTCTCCTCAATACACATGTAGCCCTCTTACCCCCACCCTAAATGAGATTGAGGTGGGTAGGTGTATCTGACTACTTATCAGTGTGGTGCTGTACCTGTTTGGCAACCAGGAGGGCGGAGCTTCCGCCACGGGGAACCTGGGGTATATACTTACACTCGGTGCAGCGCCTCCACCGATGAGGGATCCCAACGTGGTGGGAGTGTGCCCTCACCAGAACAACCATAAAGTAAATACACACAATGTGAATAAACAGTATTTACTGAGCATGAACGATAACTTCAATGAAACTCTCTTTGCATAACATCAATACATCATTACATCATATGAATAACATTGCATCACCCTGAATGCATACCATCCCCTTAGCCCACATGTCCATTATCATATCACCCTCAGTCCCATTGATAATAATGTGCTCGGGCACTTATCCCTTGAGTGTTCACAACAATAAAGAGAGTGTGAGTGTGAGGGATAGCGCTTCCCTGTGTTGGGGCCCGGTGGTGCACTTAATATATACTACCTCCCTGATCAGTCCTGATCAGGAAAGTCCTTTGTAGTCAGCAACTCCGCAACTTGGTCCCACGCTGTGGTGCGCTGCTCCTTGCAGAAATGATTACACCCTCTGACTCCTCCAAAGAGGGATCTCCAGCTGGAATGATCCTTTACCACAGTCTCTGCTATGGAGTCAGGCACTCTTCCTGCTACACACTGTACTGATAGTCAGGCACTGTCATGCAGCATTCCTCTTTCTCTCTGAGTATGGTGAAGGAGTCCCTGTCTTAAGGCAGTCCCTATAACATACAGTTATTCCTCTACAGTGTCTCAGGGGACTAACTGGGCCCTGGGGATATACCTCTAGCCTGGTCCCTGCATGCAGAAGATCTCTTGCTGTAGATTCTGTCTGATCCCAGACTCTGGCAGCTCACCACGTGCAACTGGCACTGGTGATATTACACACACTGTATAACTTAGAAAGCAACCCCCCCTTCTTCCTATGAGGGGCCTTTCCCTGACACAGCCAAAGCAACTACTCTGGCTGCACTGCACACAACACTGTTGCAACTTATTATCCTGCTCAGCTAAAGTGACAGCCTCCCTATCTGGGTCTGTCCCTATCTGCAGCAGCTCACTGGTTGACTCAGGGCTATCCCTAACTACTGTAACCACACGGCACCTGCCCTTACGCCAGGGAGAGCGCAGGGAAGCGTCCCATAGCCGGGGACCCACACTGGTAAGGGGACCAGGGCTATACACTCCCCTTGGTTAAAAACCCAACGCCCCCGCTTGGGGAACAGCATTGCACAGTACAAGAATACACAAGAAAAGTACATTCCCATATATATACATCTTAATGCACACCACCAGTGGCATACATCAAAATGACAATCATGGTGCATAAAAGATACCCCACAGTGATACCCGAGGCCAGCTGAGTCCCATAGTGGAGTGCCCCTAACGAATTGGGTGAGGGTATCTCCCTCTGATTTCCATGAATCACTGCCTGGTCAGTCACTGGTACTGAAATTATAGTCTCTGGTTTAGAGTCACTTCCGCCCCCGGTTGGGGAAAATTGCAAGGAGCCCTTGTTATTGACCCTTCACTGATCACCCGCATTCGTCTCGTGGGAGACTGGGAGGTTCAGTCTCTTGCCTCGGTCCACCACATGGCAGGCACAGTGCTCCATGTTGCTCTTAGAGGAGGCAAATTCCACTGGATCACTCGCAACACAGTCCTTGTCCCTAATCACTTGAGAGGCTTTCACTGGGAAGCAAGCGACTAGCAAAGTCTTTGTACTCAATGTCGTTACCACCTCCTGCAGGGGGTAAAGGGTTGATACCTTACCACTGCATTGATTCACGGTGTCCAGCAGGTCAGCAGGAACGCTGACTGTTACCACCTCACTAGTGCAAAAACAGAAAAAAGACCTCATTGTGTAATATAAATAACAATATTGTATTAATAATCAGGTGAGTATTGCACCTACATCAATATAGTAATATCAAGCAGGACATGTTAGGGACATGTTACCACTCTGTGCTCAGATGGGGGTCACCAGAAACAGCTCTCCTCCACAGAAGGGATTTCCCTCTGGATCAGGTGTAGCTGATGGAGTCGCCGCCACGGGTACACACTCCTCTCCGGTTCACAACACTGGTTTATCTCACTGCAGAGGGGGCTTCCCTCTGTCCCTGCTGTGTCAGGTGCAGCCGATGCGATCACCACCACAAACACACGCTCCTCTCCGGTCCACAGTGCCCACTTGGCTCACCACAGAGGGGGATTCCCTCTGTCCCGGCTAGGTCGGGTGTAACCGATGTAATCACCGCCGCGGGTGCATGCTCCTCTCCGCTCCACAGCGCTGGATCACAGGACGCTCGCCAGTGACATCATCAAGCGGCGCCAAGCATCATCAGGCACAAACACAGACCGCATGTGTATGAGTGGTATGCGAGTGAAGAAGTCCCAAATAAACAGTCCTGAACCACAGTGTGGTGAAAAAGTACAAAGGCAAATAAAGGCAATATAGAACCTCTTTTTGATGTATGGGGAATGCGCCCTCATTCAGTCTAACGCATTTCGTGTATCAAACACTTCGTCAGGGAATAGAGGAAATGGTGAGGGGGCGCTTATTATACCCACAATTCTCTAGTGATTGGCTAATTACAAAGGAACGCTGACTGTTACCACCTCAGCTGCACTGGACATCAGGGTAAAGTTGAATTGTCCCTCCACTTGGCAGATGGCCGGTACATACTGTTGATCCTGTACCGCCTGGTAGCAATACTTTTCTGGAAACTCGGGAGCATTGGATCCCAGTCCTGGGACCATTTATGTTGGAATGCACGGGCTCCCAGGTTGACGGGAGCTGCCATTTTGGACTGGGTCCCGCACGTAACTTCCCCTTCTTCTACTTCTGGTGCTTCCATCTGAGCCTGTGGGGAGTAATAGGGTATCTCACCACTCCGCTGGCTTGCGATGGGATCCTCTTCCTCCGATCTCATCTCCGGCTGTTCCTCCGACACACTGGGAGTTGCCACGGCCTAGGGACTCTTCTGCGGTTCCGGCCGCACCTGCGCTTGCTGCCGGGGAACGGCAATGTACAACGGGCCCACCACCAGGTCATGAGCAATCTCACCTCGGGCCCACGGGCCCACCGCAGAGCAAGCGGCAGCATCTGGATACACCTCATCTAGGGCACACGGACCCACAGCAGACTCTGTATCCGCCGAGATAGTTGGGTCTGCGTGTTTGCAGGAGTGGTCCGCCGGCTGGCGCATCACCACGAGTTGTTGGTCGCCGGAATCACTAAGAGAGGATGGGGGTAGAGACACCTTACCCTGTGATTCCGGAATCTGCGGTTCTGGAATCTGTGGTTCTGACTGTGGAACCGAGTCTACAACCGGGGTGCACGGACCCCATGGAACATCTGTTATAACACACACACTCGGTATGGCCACAGCATCGCAGCTGTCCATTTTGGTCAATGTAGCTTGAAAATCTTGCGGTTCTAGAGCAGAGTCTAGAACCGTAGTTAGTGCACACGGGGCCTCCGAAACCTCCGTGATTGCGCAAGGGGGGTTAATAACATCAACCCCCCCCCGTGTAGAGGCCAATCGCACCTTTATCAGCGGATTCCGGCTCTAGAACCGACTCTGGAACCGCGGTTAGAGTGCACGAGCCCTCCGAAACTTCTGTGAGGGAGGTAAATTGATTACCTGCATTGATTTATCCAGTTTTGAAGTCGACCGCTTCTTTCTTGGCGGATTCCGGAGTCCCCAGCAGCACTGGCTCTGGAAAATGTACTCCGCAGCAGGTACACCTGGGTACCCAAGTCATTTCACCACCTGGGAAGTCACAAGTGACACAGGAGTAGCGTAGACACCTTTTCCCTTCTATGAACACCACCTTATAGTGTAGAATCAGCAGCTCTGTGTCATAGTTCATACTACCAGACAAACTCAATAAATTTTGAATGCACGGACACAATAGAATGGGTACGTTCCCCTTCTTTGATAGCCAGACTCCATACACTTGAGGGTGTGATTTACTGCATCTTCTACTTCTATTATGAAGAACAGAATCTGCTGACTGCAGTTCATCGTACACTCTCCACTTGAGGTCATGCAGAGGAGGGGCACATTCTATGAGGGAGTGGTCCTGGCTCGACTCAAGTTGTAGGGGCGGGGCTCTGGTTTTCCCACCAGTTCTGGACAGATTTTTGCAACCCAATTTGGTGCAGGCTGGCAATCAGCAGCACATGTGCTCTCCTGACTTGGCAGGAGAGCCTATTTTAGATGTGACTCACTGGATGAGGGAGCCTCCATTTTGATCATGGTTCTGTTAATTTCACTAGGGCTCTGTGTATATAAGGGAGTAGCCTTCTGGTGGGGCCTCTGGTAGATGTAATACATGAGGGACAGTCTCTGAGCATATGTCATGCTCGGTGGCCAGTAGTAGGATAGTCCGCCGGCCGTCGGCATTAGGTTTCCAGTCTACAAAAGGGTCAGTGGCCAGACCCGGACAGTTCCGTACTTGCTTGCGCACTGTGAATACCCACGTGGAATTGGTGGATACTCCCACCACGGCAACCGCGCGCCTTGGATACCTGCTGCGCTAAGGCCCAATCATAGACCTCTTGCTTTGATGGCACGGACATGATGGGAAATTTAGATGAACAATTTGACACAAAAATAAAATAGGGCACCCCAGGTCTGAGATCTCAGCAGTGCCTCCAAATGTAGCCCTCTTACCCCCACCTTAAATGAGATTGAGGTGGGTAGGTGTATCTGACTACTTATCAGTGTGGTGCTGTACCTGTTTGGCAACCAGGAGGGCTGAGCTTCCGCCACGGGGAACCTGGGGTATATACTTACACTCGATGCAGCGCCTCCACTGATGAGGGATCCCAACATGGTGGGAGTGTGCCCTCACCAGAATAACCATACAGTAAATACACACAATGCAAATAAACAGTATTTACTTAGCATGAACGATAACTTCAATGAAACTCTCTTTGCATAACATCAATACATCATTACATCATATGAATAACATTGCATCACCCTGAATGGTGAGTAATGTTGCTGTATTTTATTCTGTTTTTTTTTATTTTGCAAATATCAATATCAGTGCGATTCAAAAGTCAAGCGATTCTCCTGTAAGCAATATCATTGGCTGAGCGGCTTCTACAGTAGATACTGCACAATTGGTGAAAAGCTAGGCGCATGCACATGCGCATTGGAACCTTCTTGAAACGCATATGCTTGTCATCACATCGACAGTAGGCGCATGCGCATGTGAACAGGGGACTGACCATTACAGTAAAACGTTTACTTTTGTTTTTCCTCAGTAAAGAAAACTTTGTCATCTCATGCGGAAAACGGCAAATGGAGGGATTTTGATGGATAATATCGCTTTGTGTAACAATGCCTGCACATTGCTGAATCGGATTAAAAAAACACGTACCGGAGTCTACAGTTTAGTGGCCATTGTTATTGATCAGGATATAATACCTGAAACAGTATGCTGATGTTTTCAGACCGTATACAATACTTTTTTATATATATACTGTATAATAAACCTGAGAAAATAAAAAGTATGCATTTATTCTACACTAGCTGATATACCCGGCGTTGCCCGGAGGCAGGGAGGGGACGGGGGGTGTGAAAGGCAGGGAGGGGGCGGTCAAAGGCAGGGGGGCAGGTGAAAGGCAGGTAGGGGGGCAGGTGAAAGGCAGGGGGGGCATCAAATGCAGGGGTGGGGCAGGGGGGGCATCATAGGCAGGGCTGGGCGTCAAAGGCAGGGGGCGTCAAAGGCAGGGGGGGGCATCAAAGGCAGGGGGGCATCAAAGGCAGAGGGTGGCCATCAAAGTCAGGGGGGGGAGTCAAAGGCAGGGGGGGTGTCAAAGGCAGGGGGGGTGTAAAAGGCAGAGGGGGCATCAAAGGCAGGGGGGGCATCAAAGGCTGGGGGGGCATCAAAGGCAAGGGGGGCGTCAAAGGCGGGGGGGGCGTCAAAGGCAGGAGGGCATCAAAGGCGGGGGGGGGCATCAAAGGCAGGGGGCGTTAAAGGTGGGGGGTGTCAAAGGCGGGGGGGTCAAAGGCAGGGGGGGCGTCAAAGGCGGGGGGCATCAAAGGCGGGGGGTCAAAGGCAGAGGGGCCGTCAAAGGCGGGGGGCGTCAAAGGTAGGGGGGGCATCAAAGGCGGGGGGCATCAAAGGCAGAGGGGGTGGTGCCCAAGGCAGGGGGTAGGTGGGGGGGGTGTCAAAGGCAGGGGGTGGCATCAAAGGCAGGGGGGGTGTCAGAGGCAGGGGGGGCATCAAAGGCAGGGGGGGGCATTAAAGTCAGAGGGCGGCCATCAAAGTCAGGGGGGGAGTCAAAGGCAGGGGGGTGTCAAAGTAAGGGGGGGGCGTAAAAGGCAGGGGGGGGGCGTCAAAGGCGGGGGGGCATCAAAGGCGGGGGGCGTCAAATCAAAGGTGGGGGGCGTCAAAGGCGGGGGGCGTCAAAGGCGGGGGGGTGTCAAAGGCGGGGGGGCGTCAAAGGCGGGGGGGCATTAAAGGTGGGGGGCGTCAAAGGCGGGGGGGTTAAGGCACGGGGGCCGTCAAAGGCGGGGGGCGTCAAAGGCAGGGGGGGCGTCAAAGGCGGGGGGGTGTCAAAGGCAGGGGGGCGTCGAAGGCGGGGGGGGCTTCAAAGGCGGGGGGGCATCAAAGGCAGGGGGGGCAGGTGAAAGGCAGGTGGGGGGGGCAGGTGAAAGGCAGGGGGGCATCAAAAGCAGGGGTGGGGCAGGGGGGGCGTCAAAGGCAGGGGGGCATCAAAGGCAGGGGGGCGTCAAAGGCAGGGGGGGCATCAAAGGCAAGGGGGGGCATCAAAGGCAGAGGGGGGCCATCAAAGTCGGGGGGGGAGTCAAAGGCAGGAAGGGGGGTGTCAAAGGCAGAGGGGGTGTCAAAGTAAGGGGGGGGCGTAAAAGGCAGGGGGGGGGCATCAAAGGCGGGGGGGCGTCAAAGGCGGGGGGCGTCAAATCAAAGGCGGGGGCGTCAAAGGCGGGGGGGCGTCAAAGGCGGGGGGGCATTAAAGGTGGGGGGCGTCAGAGGCGGAGGGGGTGGTGCCCAAGGCAGGGGGTAGGTGGGGGGGGTGTCAAAGGCAGGGGGTGGCATCAAAGGCAGGGGGGGTGTCAGAGGCAGGGGGGACATCAAAGGCAGGGGGGGGCATCAAAGGCAGAGGGCGGCCATCAAAGTCAGGGGGGGAGTCAAAGGCAGGGGGGTGTCAAAGTAAGGGGGGGGCGTAAAAGGCAGGGGGGGGGCGTCAAAGGCGGGGGTGCGTCAAAGGCGGGGGGCGTCAAATCAAAGGCGGGGGGCGTCAAAGGCGGGGGGGCGTCAAAGGCGGGGGGGGCATTAAAGGTGGGGGGCGTCAAAGGCAAAGGTCGTCAAAGGCGGGGGGGCGTCAAAGGCGGGGGGGCATTAAAGGTGGGGGGCGTCAAAGGCGGGGGGGGTTAAGGCACGGGGGCCGTCAAAGGCGGGGGGCGTCAAAGGCAGGGGGGGCGTCAAAGGCGGGGGGTGTCAAAGGCAAGGGGGGCGTCGAAGGCGGGGTGGGCTTCAAAGGCGGGGGGGCATCAAAGGCAGGGGGGCAGGTGAAAGGCAGGTGGGGGGGCAGGTGAAAGGCAGGGGGGCATCAAAGGCAGGAGTGGGGCAGGGGGGGGCGTCAAAGGCAGGGGGCATCAAAGGCAGGGGGGCGTCAAAGGCAGGGGGTCATCAAAGGCAAGGGGGGGCATCAAAGGCAGAGGGGGGCCATCAAAGTCGGGGGGGGAGTCAAAGGCAGGAAGGGGGGTGTCAAAGGCAGAGGGGGCATAAAAGGCAGGGGGGGCATCAAAGGCAGGGGGGGTGTAAAAGGCAGGGGGGGTGTCAAAGGCAAGGGGGGGTATCAAAGGCGGGGGGTGTCAAAGGCGGGGGGGTCAAAGGCGGGGGGGGCATCAAAGGCGGGGGGCGTCAAAGGCAGGGGGGGCGTCAAAGGTGGGGGCGTCAAAGGCGGGGGGGGTGGTGCCCAAGGCAGGTGGGGTGTCAAAGGCAGGGGGGGCGTCGAAGGCGGGGGGGCTTCAAAGGCGGGGGGGGCGTCAAAGGCAGGGGGGGCAGGTGAAAGGCAGGTGGGGGGGCAGGTGAAAGGCAGGGGGCGTCAAAGGCAGCGGTGGGGCAGGGGGGGCGTCAAAGGCAAGGGGGGCATCAAAGGCAGGGGGGCATCAAAGGCAAGGGGGGGGCATCAAAGGCAGAGGGGGGCCATCAAAGTCGGGGGGGGAGTCAAAGGCAGGAAGGGGGGTGTCAAAGGCAGGGGGGGCATCAAAGGCGGGGGGCGTCAAAGGCAGGGGGGGCGTCAAAGGTGGGGGCGTCAAAGGCGGGGGGGGTGGTGCCCAAGGCAGGTGGGGTGTCAAAGGCAGGGGGGGCGTCGAAGGCGGGGGGGCTTCAAAGGCGGGGGGGGCGTCAAAGGCAGGGGGGGCAGGTGAAAGGCAGGTGGGGGGGCAGGTGAAAGGCAGGGGGCGTCAAAGGCAGCGGTGGGGCAGGGGGGGCGTCAAAGGCAAGGGGGGCATCAAAGGCAGGGGGGCATCAAAGGCAAGGGGGGGGCATCAAAGGCAGAGGGGGGCCATCAAAGTCGGGGGGGGAGTCAAAGGCAGGAAGGGGGGTGTCAAAGGCAGGGGGGGCATAAAAGGCAGGGCGGGGCATCAAAGGCAGGGGGGTGTCAAAGGCAGGGGGGGCATCAAAGGCGGGGGGCGTCAAAGGCGGGGGGGGTCAAAGGCGGGTGGGGCATCAAAGGCAGGGGCATCAAAGGCGGGGGGGCGTCAAAGGCGGGGGGCGTCAAAGGCGGGGGGGCATCAAAGGCGGGGGGGCATCAAAGGCGGGGGGCGTCAAAAGCGGGGGGGGTGGCGCCCAAGGCAGGGGGGGCGTCAAAGGCAGGGGGGGCATCAAAGGCAGGGGGGAATCAAAGGCGGGGGGCTTCAAAGGCGGGGAGGGCGTCAAAGGCAGGGGGGGCGTCAAAGGCAGGGGGGGCGTCAAAGGCAGGGGGGCGTCAAAGGCAGGGGCGGAGTCAAAGGCAGGGGGGGCGTCAAAGGCAGGGGGGCATCAAAGGCAGGGGGGAGGTCAATGGCAGGGGGGGGGGTCAAAGGCAGGGGGGACGTCAAAGACAGGGGGCGTCAAAGGCATGGATTCCTCCCCCTGCATTTCCTCACCTGGCAACATGCCATGCTCCTCAGCCTGACAGTGGTCCTCTCCCCCCTCGTGGCCTCCGGCGACTCCTGGTGGCACAAAGGAGCTATTGCGCGGCCGCAACACCCTGCCGCCCTCCTCCTCCTCCTTGGGGATGTTGACCGGGGTAGCGGCGTGTGGGGGTGGGGGGTGCGCCATAGAGAGCGTGCTCTGTGCGGTGGGGGGAAGTGGTTGAGCACCGGGGAGCGGGGGTCCTTCCGGAGGCTGCCTGCCCACTGCCTGTCCCCCCGCCGAGGAGGGAGGGAGGGTAGTGAGCGCCGGGGAGGGAAGTGAGCGCCGGGGAGGGAAGTGAGCACCAGGGAGGGAAGTGAGCACAGGGGAGGGAGGCGAGTCCTTCCGGGCGTCGCCATCTTAGGCACTCGGTGTCGCGAGGCAGCTGCAGGAGGAAGGGGGTCCTTCCGGGCGCTGTCATCTTAGCCACTCGGCGAGGCTGCCTGCCCACTGCCTGTTCCCCCGCTGGGGAGGGATGGAGGTGAGTGCCGGGGAGGGAGGGAAGTGAGCGCCAGGGAGGGAAGTGAGCGCCGGGGAGGGAGGTGAGTGTGATGGGGAGTGTGTGTGTGTGTGTGTGTGTGTGTGTGTGTGTGTGTGTGTGTGTGTGTGTGTGTGTGTGTGTGTGTGTGTGTGTGTGTGTGTGTGTGTGTGTGTGTGTGTGTGTGTGTGTGTGTGTGTGTGTGTGTGACCGAGGGGGAAGAGAGTTGCAGTTGGGTGATGTCAGAGCCACAAATTTGATTGGCCAGAGGCTGAGGACCAATCAGATTCACCGCAGATAGCACTAACCTTTTGATTTTATATATTAAGATGTGTTCCAGTACATATGTGTATTCTATACCTGTGCAGCATGTACAGTGGTGACACATCTTATTCTCACGTTTCCCGCACGGCAGGATGTGTGTGGGCAGCGTGGTGACGCGGCCTGTCGCGTGTCACTGTGACGTCACCGTCACGTGCGCGCCCGGCTTCCCCGGCTTCCCCAACACCCCTGGAGTTTGAAGTGAGGTAAGCGGGGGTGCGGAGAAGCAGAGGGGCACAGCAGGCGCCGGGTTCGGGAAGGGGGACAAAAATGCGCGCGGAGTGGTGGAGGTGAACGGGGAATATGCGGCGGCGCGCGGTCTAGACCCGGCGCCAACCGGAGTAGATCCCGGCCTGCCGCCGGCAAAAGTTAGAATAAAAGCTGCCGCAGCAGTATTGTTTTAATACTCTTGTGATGTACAGTACTGAGCATGCCTACAGTATACAGTACAGTATGCCTGGACAGTACTGTACATTATCGAAACACTGTATTTTGTTACAGTATAAAAGGAGACAATGGAACAATTTAAAACAAATCAACATTTTCTTTTATTGGTGGAGTAAGTACAAAAACATTTATTTACAAATACTGTACAATGTTAAAACATTTTAAGTGTACAGCAATTCAAAACATCAACAGGTGTATGGTTTATTGCTAGTGAAACATTTATGTATAGAAAGTAAAAACATGTAGTCAGTCAGTATGGTTTACAGTCACATGGTGTTATTAAAAAAATTCTTTATTCATAAAATATACATAACGCAACATCTCCTTTATTAAAGTACAGAAAGTCAAAATTTTTACAGTAGGATGGTGTACAGAACAGTCAGTCAGGCCTGCACAACTCCAGTCCTCGAGAGCCGCAAACAGGCCCGGTTTTCTTGAAAACCGGGCCTGTTTGCGGCCCTCAGGGACTGGAATTGTGCAGGTCCTGTGTGTACAGTAAGTAAAAACATTTCTTTATTAATACAAGTTAAAACACGCAACATCTCCTTTATTAAAGTACAGAAAGTCAAAACATGTACAGTACAGGACAACAGTATGGTATTATTAAAAAAAAATCTTTATTCATAAAATATACAAAACGCAACATCTCCTTTATTAAAGTACAGAATGTCAAAACATTTACAAAAAATAAACAGTGGAACAGTTACGCAAATACGATCCACACCAGATTGTCCTTCCAGGGCCGATGCCTTGTATGGCGCAAAATGCCATTAATGGAGTCTCGAACGCTTTTCATTAAAGGATCTGTCATTGAAAAATAGCGCCGCAATTCCTCCACAATAGTCCTTCTTAAATTTTCAGGAAGCGCCCTTTTTTCGCGATTTCCTTCATAGTTCACTTTGTAGGCCCACTCGCAGTACACCAAGTAGGACACGTGGTGCTTAAAAATTAATATGGCATACTTGTGGGGTAAACCAGCACTCATCACCCTATACTTCTCCCTGAGTGCCGGTTGCAGCTCGCGCAGGATGATGTTGGGCATCGTATCGATGCAAGCGTATGTAGGTTGGATTCTGGGAGCGGGTGTGCTTCTGGGAGCGGGTGTGCTTGTGGCGGCGGGCGAGGGTAGGTTGTCTGGGAGGAAGCTTTCTTCCTGTCTTAGTCGCCGTGTTGTCTCCTGCTGTGGTCTTGATGGGGTTGTCATATTATCCTCCTCCTCCTCATACATGTACACAAAATCTGCTTGGTGTCGGGGATACAGGGGCATGAACACCAAGCAAATTATGTATCCCCGCTATGTCAGTCTCTATCTTCTCCATCCGTCGATCCATCTTCTCCATCCGTTGATCCATCTTCTCCATCCATTGATCCATCTTCTGCATCAGTTGATCCATATTTAGCATGGTCTCCAGAAGCAGATCTATCTTTACCAGCACAGTAGAGTTCCCGGGGATATCCACACTTAACCCATTCAGCATGCGGTCTAAAGAGCTGATTCTTGTGCATGGTGTTCTGTGGACATCTGGGTGGATGGGTGCTACGGAGGATGAGATGGGGGTTCCATGGAGAGAAGCGGCAGTGTCGCCGAAGAAGGATGGAGGAGGTGACCTGTGGATTTCCGGGAGAGTAGAAGCGGCAGCGTCGTCGAAGAGGGATGGAGAAAGCGGCCTGTGGATTTCCGGGCGAGAAGCGGCAGAGTCGTCTAAGCGTAATGGAGAAAGTGACCCGTGGATTTCAGGGGCACAAGCGGCAGCGGCGTCGAAGAGCAGCGGCGTCGAAGATGGCCTGTGGGTTTCCGGGAGAGCGGCGGCAGTGTCGTGGAGGACTAGTGGAGAAGATGGGCTGTAGATTTCCATGAGAGCGGCGGCAGAGTCGTTGAAGCATAAACGAGGAAGGGGCAAGCGGGTTTGATGGATTGGCTGCCATTTTGTGTTGCGCTGTGTGTACATCACCGAATTTCTTCCTGACATAATAAGGCTTACGTGTATTAAAACCCTTAGCCTTTGGGGTCAGCAGAAGGTTTTCTTTATTGGCCTTAGCCTGTCGCTTTGGCCTTGGCTTGGAAATGGCTGCCGCCTTTTGCTTTTTCTGTGTGACAGGCACGGCAGAGGCGAGTGGCTTCCTGCGTCCGTAGAATCGGGGTTGATCAATAGAAGCAGATGGCACAATGCAGTATCTGGACAAGGGCAAGTTCAGATACAGATCATCGAGTGGTGGGCTATGCAAAGTGTGTAACCTTTTATGCATGGCGACGAGGTACAGGTGTTAAAAATGGGCGTACTCTAATGTGAGTCATTAACGTATAAATACAACATCCATTTTGTGGATTCACTGCACATTGAATACACATCGACTAAACATCGAATATACATTCTTGTGTTTGTATTTATTTCTACTCGCAGCAATGCCTGTTAAAAAGATTTCAAAGGTTCTCAGCATGAGAATTAAGGAGATGTACACGAGCGGACATCGAATTGCAGATATCCAACGCTGGTTAGCTGCTTCTGGCCTCGTTGTGCCATCAACACGGATAAACCAGACAACGCACGAGGACACCAATGGTAACTAACGCGTAAGTATATTTATATAACTATATAATACAATAATATATCATATATTGCTGCATATTAATAGAACTATATATTGTGTAGATCTCTCTAATTTTATAGTTATTTCGGTATATATATATATATAACTACAGTATATATATTGCTGCATATTAATAGAACAATATATTGTGTAGATCTCTCTAATTTTATAGTTATTTCTGTATATTTTTATAACAACAGTATATATATTGTTTATATTGCTGCATATTAATAGAACTATATATTGTGTAGATCTCTCTTATTTTATAGTTATTTCGGTATATTTATATAACTATAGTATATATATTGTTTATATTGCTGCATATTAATAGAACTATATATTGTGTAGATCTATCTCATTGTATACTATTTTTACTGCAAATGATGTGCTGTGCTTGTGGCCTACTGCACTGTAACTTACCGGATTGTTATTTTTCTGTACATTGTAGGGAGACAACTCTTCTGGTCGACAAAATAAGTGAGGAGAATGATGAGAAGAGTGCATTAAGGGTCAAATACACTCTGCAGAAAAATCACAATCTTACTGTATCCGAGACCAGCATAAATAAGATGAGAAGCAGAATTGGATGGAAATATGGACGTGTGAGGTTAGTACTGGACAGTACAGGAGGTAAAAGTGTTGTTTAAGAAACTGTACTGTACCGCTAAAATGATTTATTCCTTGTCATTACAGAGCGTACCCCATGATAAGGGACGTAACAAAATCAAAAGAGTGGTCCAGGCCCATGCATGTATCGACAGTGGGGAAACTTTCCAGGATTGCATCTTCACTGACGAGTCTAATTTATCGCTGAAGAGATTTGCCACCTTTGCATTCCACATAAAAGGTCGCATATCTATGAAGCCGTGGCCAAAACACCCCGTGAAGATGCATGTGTGGGGTGCCATCTCTAGGCGTGGACCAGGATGCATTATCATCTTTGAAGGTAAAATATATCAAATATAATGTATAATGTAGCCTTATGCACTGTTCTGTACTAGTGTGCAGTTTTTTGAGCACTTTTCTTTTCTTGTTATAGGAATCATGAATAAAGCTTTCTTCCAAGACAAAATTGTCCATGAGATAGTGCAATACATCACACGCGAGTTCCCGGATGGTCACCGTTTCTACCAGGACAACAATCCGAAGCACACCGCGTCAACAGCGCATATCCTTGAGCGCGGTATCAATTGGGTGAAGACGCCAGCGGAGTAAGTGCGGTAACCATGTCTCATTTTTTCCCACTGTTTTTACTGTATACTGTATCTCTTAAACTAAATGTCCTTTTTTCCCCGTCCCTCCAATGACAGATCGCCAGACCTCAATCCTATCGATTTTGTCTGGCATCAGCTGAAGGACCATATCCGAAAAATCGTGAAACCCTCCAAAAAGGATGAGTTGGCGCAAGGCATACTGAGTTTTTGGAACGATGTACTCACCATGGAACGATGCAATAAATATATTGACCATATTGCGACTGTGTTGCACATTGTGATCGCGCGTAATGGGCAAGCATCAGGAAGGTAGTATGGTATAGTACTGTACTGTAGTATTGTAAGAACAGTATGATACAGGTAAGTATGGCACAGATTTTCCTAGTAGTCAGAGTATACAGTAGTTCCAGTATAGACTAGTTTGACAGTACTAACTGCATACTGTAGTCCAATATGGAGTAGCTATACAGTACACAATGCCATAATACAGTATGCACCTAAAGTAACTGTTCAATTTTTTTTCTTTCCAGAGAGAGCAGCACCAGCCTTATGGTTACAAAGTATTTAACAATAGTCAGAGTATACAGTAGTTCCAGTATAGACTAGTTTGACAGTACTAACTGCGTACTGTAGTCCAATATGGAGTAGCTACAGTATACAGTACACAATGCCATAATACAGTATGCACCTAACGGCTCAATTTATTTATTTCCAGAGAGTGCAGCACCAGCCATCTGGTTACAAAGTATTTAAAAGTTGTCACAGTATACATTAGTTCCGGTATAGACTAGTTTGACAGTACTACACAGCACACAATGCCATAATACAGTATGCACATAACTGCACTAATTTTTTGTTTTCTTGTCTTTCAGAAAAAAAGGATGGACTGGGGAAGACGGGGTATCGTGTAAAGTCTGTGAACTGTTTGTACAGTTAAGTGTACAGTATCTAAACTGCAGTCATGATGTACACAAAACCTCTCCTCTCTCAATGAACTACTGTACTGTACATATATATTATTATATATTATATGTTATTAATATTATTATCAATGTGCATTATTCATGATTATCCACCGGCCCTCAATTTACATCTGACAGAAGAACTTAATAAAGACTGCATTTTGTATTATTCATGATTATTTTTATATTTGTTTTTTTTTTTCCTGATAAAATAAAATAAATATTTATTTACATTCATGATAATCATAATCATTGACAACAACCCCCCCCCGTCTACATCAAAGAAAAAGAAAGGATGACAAAAAGTGGTAATTTACTGCATCAACAACATGAATCATATAATGTTTTTTTAACTCTCAATTCTCACGGTGCTGTGCAAATCAGATTTACATATCAAATTCGAGAAGGGATTTTCAAAAGCGTTACCGTAAACAAAGCCTCAAAGGGTTGGGGGTGGATGGATGAGTCATGCGCAGTAATCATCAGCTAGCTCCCATCCCAAAGAGGATTACACCCAGGCGCAGAGAGGTGACGCTCGGCTAGGGACGGATTAAAAACACAATGGCAAGCTTCAAAAACTGAATGACTCTGTAGAGGTGTCTGTCGATAAGAGTTTCAAATCTTTGAGTGAGCCTTGTGTGTGTGTGGGGGGGAGGGGGGCACAGGGTACAGCTGCATGAAGGATTAGCTGTACTGCAGTTCAAAGAAATGGCATATTTTCAAAAGGCAGGTCATCATAATAATTTGATCCCTACACCCCCAAATACAGTACATAAAAAACACACAAATCAACCATGTGCAGTCAAACGCACAGGTCGCAGTCAAAAGCTACAGCACAGATTTAATATTGTAATATCAAGTTGGTCTAGGCAGGCTTGTGGAGAAAATAAAAATAAAAAATGAGGAGAAATTTTTTTTTTTTGGTCACTCACTCTTGAACTTCGCATGCAAGCAGTGGCTAACTTACAGACGCATGCGCAGTAATCATCAGCTATCAAGCAGGAATGTGATTGAAACCAGAAAGACACACATTCAAAGGAATGGTGTGGGAGAGGTGTACTGTACTGTAGATAAGATAAGAACTTGTAAACAGTAAATTATCCTGTGTGTGTGCGGGGGCGAGCGAGGGGAGAGCGCTGTATATGCCAAAATGTGATACTGTTACAGCACAAGCCTATGCATTTCAACAATTTTCAAATGAGACATACAGCACTGCAAATTCATGTATAAATATTCAAATTTACAATTACTGCGCGTGCACACGCAGACTGTGTACTGACGTAGGTTGAACTGCTAAAGTATTAGACTTCCAAGAAAACAGCTCGCGAACGCCCCCTTGAGTTTTTAGATGGTATTGCAGTATTGCAGACAGTGATAATAAAATGCTAATATTACGAGCGCTAAAATACCGCAATACACTCCGGACAAAAAAAAACGCATCTGTCCGCGGTTATCAAAGTTGCGCCGATTCGGCCGCATTAGGATAAAGGCGGCCGCCACTGTAGCTAATAGGAGAGAATTCCGGGAGTTGTCCTTACGATAGATGTCTGTCTGGATATTATGATCCACATCTATGTAAAGATGCAGATCACGGTAGTTGATATAATTAGAATGAAACGTACAATATAAGTAAACTTGAGATTATTCGTACAGTATTGTGATTTAAGTAATCAAAAAACAGCTGTAACGTAAACTCATCCCCCTGCCAGATTAGTAGCAGGTCATCAATGGACCATCGATAAAAAATAATATGGTCGGGGGCGTGGCCAAGACATGAAGCAGGGAAGACGTGTGGCAAAGGAGCTTCATCCTAAAGATCCCCAATAAAGTATGAAAGGGGTCCAAAAAACAGATATTTTCCCCCAGGATTGAATATACTACTGGGGGAAGACCCCCTTTAAACGTGCAGGGCTACATACGGGCTGCAAACCAGACAAAGTAGAGCCCAGAGACAAAACAACAAAAATCTAAAATGGCGCGGCGCTTGCTTAAAAACAAGAAGAACCTTTCAAAGTATTGAGTATTGAGGCAAGGCAGACCGGAGACAGCTGGAAGGAAACTCAGACCTACTGAAGGGCCACAGGTCGCATACACTTACCCCTCACTACCCTGAGAACCGGCAGAGCTTCTGAGAGAGCTGAGCACCTAGACCTGCCGCTTGCCTGGCCATGGAGGGAGCTCTGGAGCTGTGCACAGGCTGTTAAGGGCTGCCCAGGAGGTAAGATACCTCATCATACAAAAGATTGCAACAAATAAATAATAAAGTCTGTCAAGAAATATAAGCACTCAAAATATAAATACCATACTGTATTAGATACACAAGGGAAAAGGGGTAAAGAATAATTAAATAAAGAATATTATATTATATATATTCCTGAACCCCCGCTCCGCCCTCCTGTTGTGGAGGGGGAACAAGACAGGGCTGCCACCTGAATCGAAGCTGCCCTGCTCTGTGCGTTCCAGCCTGTGTTCCAGCCGGATCCAAGATGGCCACCTCGGCTGGTCTTAAAGGCACAGTGTCCCCAGAAAAGCAAAGAAGTACAAAAAAAACAGCTTGACCTTAGTTAAGGTGCTGAACGATAACAGTATAGCAAGTAACATCCAAAAGCATAAGCATTTAAAAACTGCTATACAGGTGCACGCATGGTGGCTGAGCGGAGGCAAGCATGAATGCTGAGCTCCGTACACGGCCAGCAATAAATGATTAAATAAACCATAAAGGGGGGGATTTCCGGTGACGCCATCCAACATGGTGATGTAGTCGAGGAGTTCTGCGGACCCTCCAGAATAATTTAATCAATTCAAGCTCTTCCACTCAAATTTTCCGTACTTGGTGTGAACCCCTTGCAAGAGCAATAACAGTTGAATGTCCAAACAACTTAAGAAACCCGCGAACCAAGCGGTTACGAAGTATTTCTCCCCGCCGCAGAAAAGCCCTGAGATCCCGGCAGAAAACCAAGATGGCGCCGAGGCTCACATACTGCACAAGCCAAGGGAGCACGGCCAAAAGAAACCCTCCTGACGGAGGAACCCACCACGAAAGCATACCTAGAGGATCTCATGGCATCCATGCATGCAAAATTACATGCAAAATTACACCAATACCTCCAGGCTGATATTAAGACAGCGGTCCTGGAACTCAAGCAGGAAATATCAGGCCTCACAGAAAGAACGACAAGCCTGGAGGAGTCCCTACAACACCAGTCTGAAGCTGACGAAGAAATCCAGAGACTAGGAGAAGAAATCTCTCATTTAAAAGACGGATTGTAGGAGAACCGGGACCGATGCCAGAACCTGCACATTCGTAATATCCCAGAGGCGGATCTCCCTGGTAACCTCCGATCTTACTTGGCTGAGCTATTCAATTCAATCTGCGGCCCAATCGAGACCAGGGACCTGGAAATGGATAGGGCCTACCGGGCTCTAGGCCCCTGTTCAGAAGATCCCAACCGCAGGCGGGATGTCATAGTTAGGATTTATAGCTATACAATAAAAGAAAAAAATATTTGTGGCCTGCCGAGGAAAGGACTCCCTAACTTTTCAAAACGAACAACTTCAGATCTTCAACAATCTCTCAAGAATAACGGTGAACCGCAAAAGAGAAATGAAGCCTTTAACCTCCTTCCTACACGAGAATGAAATTAAATACCTCTGGGGCTTTCCATTCAAGCTGACTGCGAGCTATGGAGGTAAATATCTCACAATACGAAGCCCCGAAGATATTGCCCCATATGTGCGAGCCTTAGGATTAACCCACCCACTAACCTGGTCAGCTGACTCCCTGCAAGCAACCGCGCAGACAGAGGAAGACGAAGGCAGCTCTACTCGGTCCAGGAGGAGAACCGCAGCACAACATCAAACGAGGAATAGATGAAGACGAGAAAGGATCTCCCATCGCCAGAAGCCCACACAATCTTCCCAGGGGACAACTGAGACAATTCTTGGAACTCAGAGGATAACAGTAATCTGACTCTCAAAAAAATGCTGGGCTCCTTTGAGAGTCCTTTGGAGATCCCCCCGACTGCCGATTTCATGGAGATACCAGCGGCCCCACCATCACAGGAGAAAGTCGTGGCGGTCTGTTGCCCCTCATATTTCCCGGAGAACCACAGAGATGCCTTTTCACCTGAAGCTCCGTGCGTTGGGGCCGACAGATGGTTGCAGCCATGAGTTCCCCACTTGTAAATTTGCTATGGATCCCTTCGCCTGCTATGGATGGAGTACCCAACTGAACGGCAGGTTGCCGCAGGAGGGTGGGGGTGGGGGAGGTTGTGTCACCAGTTTCATAGCAGAGAAGCTTCGGCTGTGAGTACTGCCCCCCCCCTTCTCCCTTTGATATATTGGGGCTGTTGCCTTTTGGATGCCCCATCCGCCCGCGGCGGTCTCCGGGTGGAAATCGGGGGGATAACCAGGATGTATTTCTGGGTCTCAGTGAAAGTCAACAACGGACAAACACTCTGTAAATATGGGATTGTCAATATGTTAATGGTTTGCAGCCATTACCCCTCCCCTCCCCAAGTTAAGTTTGAATATATATGTCTACCCAGCTACCCCACTACCATTCCAGTTTAACAACACAAGTTCACAATGTTATTTTTGCTCAAAACTGTGTAGTTTCACAGCGCCAAACCTAGCCTCAGCATTTCACTGTCAGGAGGTTTTGTCTTTCTGCCTTTTGTTGAAAATGCTGTTATCAAATGGTTAGAATGTTTCAAACTAAGGTATATGTTCCCCCCGATACCCGCCCACTCTACCGCCATCCCCACACCTCCAAGAAAGTTCAGCAGCCTCAGCATTTTACCGTCAAGAGGTCCTGTCCTCCTGTTTGTTGTTGAAAATGTTAGTCGGATACATAACCATGTAAGGAACACGAGTCCCAAACAGATGCCTGGGTTTAAAGCACACTAAATACCTTGATCAACATGTGCCCTCCCCCCCTCCTTTCCCCTACCCACCACCCCCTCCCCACCCCCTCCATTCCCCTACCCACCCCTCCCCAACCCCCCTCCTTTCCCCTACCCACCCCCCTTAACCCCCCACCTCTCCTCCCCCCACTCCCCTTCCCCCACTCCCCTCCTTGAGAAAACGCCACAGTAGGCGTGAAACATGTGGGAGTGTACTGTAGTTAGTACTGAATGTTTTTTTGTTTTTTATGTAGTCCATTAAAGTATACCTTTTTAACCCATTTTTTGCTGGTGAGTGCCTACTTTTTGTATCATGGAGCGGCTGGATTTTTGATTCTTACCTTGTTCTATTGGTGGTGTTTAATTGTCTACCAGCAGTTTACCACCACACTGCTGGATTAGAGGCACATTTTTGAACAGGGATAAGTCCCCTGTTACATACCTCCCCTGTTTGTGGGAAGCTCGGGCTTGCCACGGCCAAAGCCCATCCTTCCACTTTCATTCGAGATCTTTCTGTGACTTAAATGAGAGTGGATGGAGGAGAGAACCCTCAGTCCTGCTGGGATTGGAGCCCTTTCTCCAGTTTATTTGTGTCTCCTCCCGAAGGTGCTTGAGCTCAGCACTCCTCAGTCGCTCGAGGAGGACTTTTTCCAAGTATAGTCTTTTTTCTGAGTGTGTGGTCATGAGATTTCCCTTGTATCGGGCGCTCCTCTTTTTGTAGATAGACTGTATGGCGACAGTTGCAGAGCGGTTAAGAATAGCCCTTTGAGTTTTCTTGCAGTTGTGTTAGCTGGCAGGAATATTCGGTGATCTGCTGCTCCCGCTCTTTCTCCTGCTGATCACATTCGTCATCATAGAGAGCGGTCTATTCGGTTCGTACCAAGTTCAGGTACCCCCACCATTCTTGGGGTGTTTTGTGGGTGAGACTCGGTTTGGGTTCCCCATAAGAGATGTCTTCCTCCTTATCGGACCAGAAGGGCCACTCTTCCGTGGGGTAGGGTTCATTACTGAAACGCCACATCTTGTCGTCCATTTTGGGGCTATCAGGTGTATTTTTCTTCTTGAACTCAGTAGGCGCTATTGCAGCTGTTGTCACTGTATTCGTTAGAACCCCAGATTGTGGTAGTCATACCGGTGGGCATATTTTGCTTGTAGAGGTCGTAGCTCTCACATGCATCTCTGTAGACTTTTTCTTTTTCTTCCCTTTGGTAAGTTTTGCAATATTAGCAGTACTGTGCATGCATTCACTCTCATCGTCTGAATTAGGCCTGAAGGGACACTGCTCCGAGTGGTGGGGTTCTTTACACCAGGAACACATTTTCTTCCCCATTTTTGCAAAATCTGAATTTGACCTCAGGTTGCCGGCCATTTTAAATTCCCAGGGTTTTTTTTCCACACAGGTATTCTTCACCTTGACCTATTGAGGCACTATTTCTTTAAATACAATGTTTGCTAGCTGCCTATTTCCTTGCTTCAGCAGAAGCATTAGCCTCACACCATTATCTTTTTAAAAGAAAACAATAAACAAAGCCTAGCTCCTCTGGAGCGCTAACTCACTTCTTGACAACTGACTATGGCTGGAAGGCAAAGCCCCTTTTTCAACAACCATATTACACATTATTGTGATAGGCAAGTAAGGTTTACCTGCTTCAGTACAGTCTCTCTCTCTCCTCTTGGAATCGGGGAAAATAGTCCATCTGTGGTTTTGTGGCTTTGTTCAGTGCAGTGTAGCCCTTTAATTCTGGTCTCTGCTGCAGGTGAGTCTTTGTTTTTGTTGCTCCGGCTGTTTGCAAGACTGCATGCGGGCAAAAAGCACCAAAAAATTGGACAGGCAATCACTGGGGCCCCTTTTAACTTCAAGGGCTACCTCTCATCCCAGTTCTGACACCATATGTAAGAGACGTGTTCAGAGGCACGCAAAGGAGACCGTTTAAAGTGAAACTTAAATGAGGCTTTATTGCACCTGTCGCTTTAAACACAGCAAATATGTAAAAAGCCGCAAACAAAATCTGCTCCACTTTGGAGTATATTTACACTTGTAGTCCAGCCCTCTTTAACTGCGTGGTTAGCCCAGCGATTCACTAGCCCAAATCATAGAGACACACACACATATATATAACAAAAAGAAGACAGTGCGGCTCCCATAGTATAATACTGTATATAAAATAATTTATTAAATGAATACCAGGAAGAGACGTAGTGTGCGCGCACGTTTCTGGCGTTCGCGACGGAGGTTACCAGATCAGCTACACGTGGATCGGCGCATGAAATGGAGTAACTGGTGATATGCCAAGACATCTACTGTATTTTCACTGCTTAATACTTTTTTTATTCATTGTGAGTGTCCGTAATCTAGCAGCACCATTTAATAAATTATTTTATATACAGTATTATACTATGGGAGCCGCGCTGTCTTCTTTTTGTTTTATAGAGTGAAGAGGAAAGTGGTTGGTCCTGAAGACTGGCAGCGGCAACCCACAGCTAAAGCAGACATTCTTTTATCTTTTTTGGGGCTTTTTCCCGTTCCTCTTCTCCCATTTTTTTTTTGTGTTGTGTTTTTTTGTTGTCTTCGTTTGTTATTTTATGTGGTATGTTGTTTTTATATTTGGATTTCACTGCTATTTAGATTGCTATTACTCCTCACGTGCCTACACTTTCTTCTATCCAGTCATCCAAGCTAGTGCAGCAGTAATTATCTCTTTTTTCATATATATATATATATATATACATATATATATATATATATACATATATATATATATATATATATATATATATATATATACAAAAACACAGAAAAAAACAGGCGCACTCATAGCGTAAAATTGTATAACAATAAATTTATGGAATAAGGGATAAAAATACACACTCACAAACAGAGCTGAATAAAATGCATTTTTGAGTACAACTCAGCCCGTTCAGACGCAGGAACCCAAAGAGGAGGACTTCGGTGTGATGTCCGCGGTGTGTCTTGCCACAATAGCCCCTCTATGTCCCAGCAGGGACCGAAAGCCACGAGGGATGTCGCCTTCCCCTTGCTCCGGCGCTACACAGAGCATACACTGAATCAAATCTCGCGTGAGCTCGATGACGTCAGCGAGGTTTCAGCCGGAGAGAGTTCACAATGTTAACAGGAACTTGAATGTCTGAATGGCTGGTAGCAAAATGCTAGCAATGCAGCAAAAGTGCAATATATGCAAATGAGTGTCAGTATAAAATATACAAACTGGACAGTAGGCTCCACAGCAATCTCTACGCGTTTCGTCTCGAACGAGACTTCATCAGGATATTTTTTATATATATATATATATATATATATATATATATATATATATATATATATATATATATATATATATATACTAGCTGATAAAACCGGTGTTGCCTGTGATTGCTGGGGCGGGGGGTGTGGAGGGGCGGGGAAGGGCAGGGAGAGGAGGCAAAGGGCAGGGAGGGGGGAGAGGGGGCAAAGGGTAGCGAGGGGGGAGAGGGGGTGAAGGGCAGGGAGGGGGGAGAGGGGGTGAAGGGCAGGGAGGGGGAGAGGGGGCTAAGGGCAGGGAGGGGGGAGAGGGGGCGAAGGGCAGGGAGAGGGGGCGAAGGTAAGGGAGGATGGGGGCGAAGGGCAGGGAGGGTGGGGGCGAAGGGCAGGGAGGGTGGGGGTGAAGGGCAGGGAGGGTGGGGATGGGGGCGAAGGGCAGGGAGTGTGGGGATGGGGGGAAGGGCAGGCAGGGTGGGGGCGAAGGGCAGGGCCGGAGGGGGTGAAGAGCAGGGCCGGAGGGGGTGAAGGGCAGGGCCGGAGGGGGTGAAGGGCAGGGCCGGAGGGGGTGAAGGGCAGGGCCAGAGGGGGTGAAGGGCAGGGCCGGAGGGGTGGTGAAGGGCATGGCCAGGGGGGGGGGTGGTGAAGGGCAGGGCCGGGGGGGGGGGTGAAGGGCAGGGCCAGGGGGGTGAAGGGCTGGGGGTGTGAAGGGCCAGGCCTGGGGGGTGCAGGGCCGGGCGGGGGGGTGAAGGGCCTGGCCGGGGGTTGAAGGGCCGGGGGGGGGGGTTGGAAGATCCCTTCCCGTGCGGTTACTTACCTCGCACTGGGCCGCGCTCCTCCTCCTCCTCGGGTTCCTCGGCGGTCTCCGTTCCCCCCGGCGAGGCGGAGCTGAGACGCTCAGATGAGGAGGTGGTGTGGGCAGCCGGCCCATACAGCTCCCGACTGAGAGAGCCGGAGCAGCGCTCCCGGGGATGGTGAGCTGGGGGAGCGGCCTCTAGGCCTGAAGGTGAGAGTGGCGAGAGCGTGCTCTGGTGGGGGGGTAAGCGGTCTGTGGGAGGGAGCACCGGGGGAGAGGGTGATGTTTGTCAGGTCCCGCGGAGTGGTGATAGGGGTGGTTCCGTTGTTGCGGTCCAGCCGCCGGGAAGGGTGGGGGTGGGTCAAGGCCGGGCAGCCGTTGAGGAGGGCCGGGGGGGTGAGAGGGTGGATGGGCGAGGGGGGGGGGTGTGGTGTGTGGTGTGTGTGTGTGTTTGTGTGTGTGTGTGTGTGTGTGTGTATCCTTCACTCCACCTCATGTGCGGGGGCGGCCGGGCCAAGGGAGCAATGTCATTGGCCTGGCCCAAGGTCCAATGAGATTGCCGCTAGGGACACGGGGAGGGACAAAGGGAGACACATACAGACATAGAAACATAAGACGCTTTCACAAATATATAGTAAGATATAAATAAATTAAACAGTCTTATAAGAAAGTCTTATCTGTCTCTTGTAGTTGTAGTGGGGAGGCTTCTCTCTTTCCTGTGTTACTGCCTTTTCCTCAGGGTATTTCCGCATTCAGGTTTAGAAGTCTAATTTGTCAGCTGCCAGTCTTTTGGCAGCTCAATACATCTCTGTGTTTCCTCGCTCAGTCCCACTTGTGAGACTCTGCTATTTCTGCTTCCTGGGTCAGCTCAGCTCAAGTGTGAGCTCAGGAAGAATCTCTATTTTCCTGTCTCAGAGGCAGGCTTTTCTGACACCTGTAATCAGCCAGGTGGTGTTGGTTAATTGTTTACCAGCAGTTAAAATTCAAAGTAAGGGTTCTTTAGTTAAATGCTTTGGCCAAAGTATTATAAACCTGCTGCCAGTCAAGGTAAACCCTATTAAACAGGTCGTGTACTACCCGCAACGGTAAACTATATATCAGTAAAGGAAAGATGAATGTCCCAGTCTTATGGAAACCCAAAGGAAGCAAGTAGAGGTCCCAGAGGAAATCCAGACAGGAACAGCATGCGATGGCAGGAACAAGAGGCATAGAGTACAGGAGTAGTACCTTGAATGACAATGGGCAGGTAGCAACTGCCTGTTATTTAAAGGGCAGCGACAGCTGTTGATAATGAGAGTCAGAGTGAGGTTTACTTCCTGTCAGGAGGAAGAGGGCAGGATTTGCCAGAAAGCAAGATGGTGCCGCTTGCTTCAGTATGATTGAAGTCACTTCCTGTTGCAGAGATAAGGCAGGTGGCGGGGCGGAGGCGCAGCCTCTGCGGAAGCCAGGAAGGGTTCAGGAAAACAGACAGAAATTAGATAGTCTTGACTCGCAGCTGGAGAGCGGCGCACGCCATCACGTGTAAGCGCTGCGCGTGAGAGAGATGCGCAACGCAACCGGGGTCCGTGGAATAAGTAGAAGAACCGCGGGTGCGTGCAAGCTCTGTAATGAGAATGGGGATCTGAGATGCAGCAGGTAAGGAGGGAACACGCAGCAGGGGGCGTGTTCCCCAATTCCTTACAAAAAGTAAGAATCACATAAGGTTTTGTTAAACCTCATAATTATTCTCTCATTCTCAAAAAAAAAAAAGATATGCCTTTTTTTTCGGATTTCAATTTCACATAGGCAGTGAAGGCTTTCAACACAAATTCCAAATGAAGGACTTTTCTGCCATGTGCATGCGTTTTGCTGCAAAAAACTTCAAGGCAGAAGAACAGTATGCCTGCTGCTGCCCCTACCCACAATCTTTATCCCCTCCCTCCCCAGGCCTTTCCCCTTGGGTCACTTGTTGACCATCCCACAGATCTTAACTCCTTGCTTGCCCCCCAACCCCCTCCCCCCCCCCGTGCAGCAACCCTAAAGAAGCAGATACAGGGGAAGCCTTGCTCTAATTTACATCTAGCTCGGAGGTATTTTTTGCTATGCCATATTATCTGTTTTGTGATTTATCTATTTTATTTTTCAGTGCAGATTCCTGGAGTCTGGAATCATTAAATCAGTGGGATGGTGATAGCAACAATTGGTTTAATCTCTCCTGGGCTATTCCCTGTCTAGATACATAGCTAGACCTGCAACCATGTAAAGTACAACTTACATAGACAGTAGGTTGAGCTGCTCATTAACCTCTCTTTAGGGTTTTCTGTATGATTGCATTTAATCTGTATATAAGAGGGGAGATTAAGAAAGTTTCCATTCTAAATTTTTGATGGCATATTCTATGTCCTTGCCTTTCGGGAAGTTTTGCCTGGTTTGTGAACTCCCAGGAAAAAAATTGCACCTCTTTAGAAAGGAGCAAGATAAGAAGACATGAGACGTAGATTAGGTCTAGAGATGGGTGAATTATGTTTGTGGATTTGGATTGGACGGTTCCTTTGGTGTGCGGATTTCCATGAATCAGTTTCAAAAAGGGTGGCAATCTACATTGCTGGATTGTTCCATCAATCCATTGATGGATTGTTCCTGTTTCAATCCATGCGGATAAATCCAAAACTAGCATTGGATACAATCTGCAGGGATTTTTAAGAATCCAATCAGCGGATTCCACAACCCCTTGGAGGATTTAAAAAAAAATCTGTCTATGGATTTTGAAATCCGCAGATTGGATTCTTAATAATTCATGTGGATTGTATCGAATGATGGTTTTCGATTAGTCTGCAAGGATTAAAACTGGAACAATCCATCAACGGATTTTGAATTGAAAGCTCAAGAAATTCTGGGAAATGGATTTTGACAGTTTTACCCATCTATAGTTAGGTCATTACCCATCAAGGAAACAAAGGTTATCAATAATGTTCCCATGTACAGGCAGTCTGTCAATGTGTACTCATAGAGTAAAAGGAGTGTATTTACAGTAGATATCCACAATACACTGTGAATAGTGCTGAGAAGCAGTGAATAACTACTCATAATGATTAGAACTTGGTGATTGGCATGAAAGTGCAGTACTTGATATTACCAATTATAGCTTTGCTGTAAAATCAAGAGCTGCATCATAAAAATGAGCACAAGAGTCATTATAGAGAGGTTAAAAAGGTTTCCATTAAAAGCTACATATATAATTTCTACCTCTTTTGCACTATGCCCTCATCTTTCTAAGTAATAAGAGTCCCCTAAGTCTGTATGCCCTGTTATATTTTTGCTAATGTAGAGAAACTGCCTGTAAAGTTTAATTGCATGTTTTTATAGAGAATATATGCACTGTACTCAAAGTAGGTGTTAACAAGCCAGCGTCTTATAAAATTGGTTCTTGGAGATGTATTGTTCTTAAAAGTCATTTGTGATATTCTTTAAAATGTTCAACTAAATTTGCAGGTGCAATGAAACTATAGAGGTGAATATTTTAAAAATTTGGTAATGGTAACCAGAAGGAAAAAAATCCCTTGCTATAAAAAAAAAAAGACTAGGGATATTCAACAATGCATCACTCATAGGCCCCTCTAAATGAATGCAAAGAGGAAGACAGTTGAGTTGACAGTATATTGAATATGGTCCATAGGTATGTGTCAATATAGTAAAAATGTCAGTAAATTCACTTTGGCGAGGATTTAATAAAGGTAATTAAATGGAAAAGCTGTCAATATCTGGAAATGTTGCCACTTTTTAAAATTAACCTACTGTATTAACTAAAGACATATTGCAAGAGGTAAAGTAGAAAAAAGAGGCTTCTTAACGCAACAGTTCTTCTTTGATTTTTTTTTAATACAGCATATGCATATGCAAAAGAGACATCCCTTTTTTTTCTCGACATGGGCTTAACAATTTTTGCCATTCTTACAATCAATCACTAGCTTTTTAATTCTACAGTCATGTATATGAGGTGGGTGGCATACTGTAATTTTTATTTGGGGGTGGGGGGGTTCAAAACATGAACTGTTCAAAAGATTTCTTTGAACTAATAGCCATTCATTATGTTCCAGGCTTTGTTTAACTGTGTACTGTAGAGTCTTTTTGAGGCAGGTTTCACACACACATGTGCACATGTGATAAGCCCTTCTTGGGGTTTTGTCGAGAATGACTTCTCATTCAATGTGAAATTTAAAGTCTGAAAAAAATAAAAAATAAAATAAAGAGACATCCCTTTTTTTCTCTCGACATGGGCATAATAATTTTTGCCATACTTACAATCAATCACTAGCTTTTTAATTCTACAGTCATGTATACTATACTTTATGAGGTGGGTGGCATACTATAATATATATTGGGGGATGGGGGGGTTCAAAACATGAATTGTTCAAAAGATTTCTTTGAACTAATAATCCTTCATACACACCTCCCCCCCACATACAAAGCCTACCAAACCAAAGTGAATGGAACTGCTTATCAACACCTCCCACAGAGTCATTCATATGTTCTAGGCTTTGTTTAACTGTGTACTGTAGAGTCTTCTTGAGGCCGGTTTCACACACATGCGCACGTGTGATAAGCCCTTCTTGGGGATTTGGTAAGAATGACTTCTCATTCAATGTGACTTTCAAGTCTGAAAAAAAAAGAGACATCCCTTTTTGAAAATCACATTGAATGAGAGTCAGTCATTCTCGTCAAATCCCCAAGAAGGATTTACAATATCACAATCATCCGGGTGTGCAGGATTATACCTGTACCTGTACAGTAGTTCAAAGACATACACCCATGAGCCTAAATGTGATGACACACATATGCGTTGCAACATGGTTCAAATGAGACATACACGCATGCGCATAAAAAAACAGTATGAAAAGAAGAGCAAGCCTAGCAAAAGTTGAAAGTATTGAATAATAAATAATACATATAGAATAAAAGATATACATTTTTATTTTTGGGGTTTCTTAGGAGAGTGTGATAATTCGCCGGTCTGGTGCTTCTGCCCCCTTAACCCTCACTCGCCCATCTGAACCCCATGGCACTCAAGAGTGGCAACCTAGCGGTAGTAGAAAGTGGGCCTATTCTGTATCTGGGTGCAGGCCTTGATGCACGGTGCGTGTGCGGTGTGCGGTCTCCCCATCGGTCTGCGGTCTCCGCCCCTCGGTCCCGCCCCCGCCCTGATGTCAGGACTATGCATCACGGTTGTGCTCCGCGCTCCGCCTCTGTTCCCATGTGCACCGCCTCTGGTCTCCGCCCCCGTACTGATGCGGGTGTCATGGCGCGCAATGACAGCGCGCGACCTGGTCGCCTGCTTGATACACGGGTTGTGCGCGGTGCGTGCACACTCTGATGCAGTCGCAATTGGCTGTGCAATAGGACGCACCTGCAAGATCCAGCAGCCTATCAGGTACCGCAGCCCCACTTCCTGGTTACCTCCCATTGGTGGGAGGTCCTTTAAATACACTCTCCGCACTTCCTTTCCTTGCTGAGCATAACTCCTGTTTGTGTGACACTGATACTCACTACGCTGAGCCTGTCTGCCTTTACCTTGCTGCCTGACCCAGTCTGGAACTTACCTGGTGATATTCTCCTGCGCTGACCTTTAGCTTTGGATACAACTACTCTACTCTCTCCTGCACTGACCCTGGCATTGGACCACGATGACGCTGCTCTCTCCTGCACTGACCCTGGCTTTGGCTTTATGACTAATCTACGCTCTCCAATCCTGATTCTTGCTACGTACCCCAACGATCCACTACTCTATACTCCAAGCCCCGGCAAGTACTTCATTTACGGTGTCTTCTATTACCCTGATCCGGCCTGCAAGACTATCCTACACTCTAGACGCACTCTTGCTGTTGTGGTTGGCGTTCTATACAAATCCCTACTTCAGCCCCGCTGTCGCGTATCATTTGTGGTGAGCTACGCGTTACACAGAGTTAATTACACATACAAGTCTACTGTAATTATACTGCAAAATGCAAACAAATGCAACGTCAATAAAAAAGTATTGAATATGAAAACATAGCAGCATACTGTATAAGGTTTTCTATAAAGCTCACAATTATTCTCTCCTAATCAATAACAATTCACAATGTGCAAGCAACATTTTAAATAAGCAATATTAGAGGTCCATTGAAATTCCTCCTTTTGCCTTTTGCCGCTTGATGTCAAAGTTTCTTTTTTGGGAAACAAAAAAAAGATGCAATGATTTCAGGTATTTCGCTTGCATCAAGTTGCGTCATTGAGAATTAAAGCAGCAGTTCAAGCAATATCCTACATGTGTCTGTACAATGAGTACAAACTTCTGATAGGCTCTGGCTCTTGAGCTCTGCCCTCTCCCTAAATGTCCACCAATTGTATCTTCTGTAGGAACTGCTCAGTCAATCATATTGCAGGACTACATTTTCAATAATTGTACAAGAATTGAATTAAATTAAATAACCCTGAGCAAAGCGATTGGTTACAGGAGAACAGGCTAATCTGCAGCTTACCTTGTCACTTGTCAGTGTGCATATTGTATTGATGCACATATTTTTTTTTTTAAATATTTTTTTTTAAACATGGCAGCTTGAACTGCAGATTTAAACTTAATACTGTACTGTATAGTGTATAGCAGGCCTGCACAACTCGTAACGTGAGAAGGGAAAAAAAATTGGGCCTTACGGATAAAATCATCATCATCATCATCATCATCATCATCATCATCATCATCATCATCATCATCATCATCATCTCTCCTCCAGCACCTCACCATCATCATCCTCATATCTCCCCCAGCACCCTTCATCATCATCCTCATATCTCCCCCAGAAACCCTCACTTCCAACCTTTGCGATACTCCCTATCTATCTCTCGTACCCCCACCTCTCCCCCTCACCCACACATAATACTACCCTGCCACATCAAACACACAATACCCCCCTGCACATCACACACATCCCACCCCCCTGCACCTCATATCCCTCTCCCCCTGCACCTCCCATCACTCTCCCCCTGCACCTCACATCATTCTCCCCCCTGCACCTCACATAATTCTCCCCCCCTGAACCTCCCATCACTCTCCACCTGCACCTCACATCACTCTCCCCCCTGCACCTCACATCACTCTCCCCTGCACCTCACATCACTCTCCCCCTCCACCTCACATCAACCCCTCTGCACCTCACATCAACTCCCCCTGCACCTCACATTAACCCCCCAGCACCTCACATCAACCCCCCTCCACCTCATATTAACCCCCAGAACCTCACATCAAGCCCCCAGCACCTCACTTTAACCCCCAAGCACCTCCCATCGACCCCTCCTGCACCACACATCAAGCCCCCCAGCACCTCACATTAAACCCCCCAGCACCTCACATTAACCCCCCAGCACCTCACATCAACCCCCCCTTCACCACACATCAAGCCCCCAAGCACTTCACATTAACCCCCAAGCAACTCACATCAACACCCCCTGCACTTCAAATCGCCCTTTCCCCACGCACGCTCTAGCAAGCAGCAGGCAGGAAGTGCCTCAATGCTAGAGCGCACTGCTACCCTGCATGGGGGAGAGCGGGCTCGCGGGGGGAGGGTAACAGCGATGGTGAGCGCGGGCTCATGGGGGGATGCGGGAGAGTGGACTCGGGAGGGAAGGGGAGAGCAGAAAGCCACCTCGGGCTGCACAGTAAGTGCAGGCGGGCCGCATGCGGCTGCCGGGCCACGTGTTGTGCAGGCCTGGTGTATAGTATACTGTAGTACATTATATTTACCTTCATTACAAACTTTGCCAAATGGGTGGAAATGAGCCACTGTCACTCCTGTAGTTTGCATTATATCTGACAGGTGACACATGACAGCTGGCCTGCTACACCTTTAGTTGACAGCTGATGAAGCTGGAAATCTTTTTGGTACACGCAAGCTTTCTAGTACCTGTACGTGAAATCAGACTCAGGCTGGAAATTTTGCAGGTATTCCGGCGGGGACAGGTAGCAAGGATTGCTTTTCACCAGGTTTTCACTGACGGTCGGACTGTTACTGTAAGTCTGTGCTGGAGCAGGTGCTGGAGCTGTTACCGGCACATTGCTGGATTGGGATTGACGGATTTTATATTGTTCAAACCCGACCTTTCTCCTTTTGCAGTTGCCATGATCAAACATGCTGTAAAAATCTGGGACCACACCCCAATATCCTCTTCTATCTCTGAGGGCAGGGTCGATACGAAAAAAACACTGATCGTTACTTAAGGTTTGTCTTATCGAACGCTTCCACCCACAAAAGTCAGGTCACAATGTGTCAAATTCATAGTTCGAAATTAAATATTCATATATTTCTTCTACAGTCGCCATCTTATCTGCATAACTACAGTCAGGTTTTCTATACGTGTACGGTGTACACATGACGACCAGTCAAGTCAGCAATTGTGAAGGGATAAGAATGTAGAAAAAAGCCCCCAGCATTGTGTCTTAGAAGTTTTTATTATGAAACGCCTAAATTTGATAACGTCTTCAAGGACCAAGGTCGATTCACAATGGACCACTGTGGTAGACTTGGTTTTTATCTGGTTTTTAAACACCTGCAAATTGATATAGTAGTACAGTACAGTACACATTACAATTAATTAATTTCTGCCACCTGGCGGATACGCGATGAATTGCACCCAAAGAAATCCGAAACCATTAAATAAAAACATATCAACCATGGTAAACACAGGGGTGCCTGGCATGCCTGGCAGTGTGAATGCAGCGTGAATACCGTGAGTACAGCAGCGCACACGAAAACGGCTCCGTGATATGTTCGAATAACGGTCGCTGCATCTGTATGACTAATTTAAATATTTTTTATTTGAATAAAAATAATATCAACAACTGCCATGTTAAACCGAAACATAACTGAGGAAAACTATTTATTTATTTTATTTATAAAATGTTTTACCAGGAAGTAATACATTGAGAGTTACTGCTCGTTTTCAGGTATGTCCTGGGCACAAAGTTATGATGACAGATACATGGTTACAAAACATTGTTACATTAAGTGAACAGGGTTATACATTATATATAAAGACATTGCTTTACATTATGTATTGAATGGTATGTAGGTATGTACAGTACCACCACAATTCCTATCACCATTAATAAACATTTTTATACAGTACAGGTAAGTGTTTTTTTCTGGATTAATGCAGGCAACGATGAATATTAGGCAAAAAACTACTGTCGCTTTTATCCTACACTAAACATACTGTACAATTTATGTAAGAAAAAAACATGCTTTTCTATTGAGTAATGGTTAGAGAAAGTGGGTATGATCAGTGAATTATTGACAAAAGCAGTACAAAAGGAAAAATGGACATTTATATACTGTAAGTAAATGTGCAGGAAAGCAAAGTAAATCAGGAAATGTTAACACTTTCTCTTGGACACCCTAATTTTGATTTTCCTAATAATTTAAGGTTACATTGTTGAATTTTTGGAATAATTTATTTTACCTTAAACTACTGTAGAAATCTCCAGAGCACCATCTATAGTTTGGGAAATACTGTACCTCTACTTATCCTGCATAATTCTGAGAAAAGAGGAACAATCTCTACGAAATAATTACATTAATTATCTTGTTGTGATCATATTGCTATTGAGCAATTGAAGCAAATTGTATAACAACATGTTTGCACATTTCTCTAGTTTGATGTATAAGGGGAAACAATGACAGTCAAATGACCCAGCTATAGATAGAATACAGGTAATGTTGGGTGATGTATCTAATAACCAAAGCTGTCCAGCAAAAAAATATTTTGACTGGGGAATTGCTGCAAAATGCAGAGTTTCACTTTTGCTGAGAATTGGAGTCATTGTTAAAAAAAATTGGTGCCAACAATATACAGCATTATAAAAGTACATATATAAACTGAGGGAGTGTTCAAAATCCTCATGCTTACATAGAAAATTGTGCAATGTGAGAGTACTTTCATAATCTGGTGGATTTATTTTTTAGAGAATTGCATGTAAAAGAGCACATACTGTACTAATGGATTGTTAATGAGACACGGAAAAGAATCAGAATTACATGTTAAACAATAAAGTTTGAGGGATTTTAAATATTTTGCATGAAAAAAAAAATCATAGCTAGATACAGAATAAAACTGCACATTTGTTCATGATCTGCGGGAGCAAGATATTATTTTATAATTATAGTGTGTCAATAGTACAATAGGAGTAAAACAAGGAAATAAAAAGAATCACACACACATTACAGTACCATCAATTTAGACACAATAACTCAATAGGTCAAAAGGTCCCTGCTCCAAGAGATCAAAATGGGACACACAAGTCTGAGTGAGGGGAAAGAGCACATATAAAGCAGCAATATACTGAGAGATGTTGTTATGAGCTGCAGTGATAAACATCCTCAGAATTACATAACAAATTGTTGTATTTTTTCAGACAAAAAAAATCTGCAGTTTAAATATGAAAATGAAATATTTCCACACCTCATAATGCACAGTAAAAAAAATAGATCATTCATAGTAGATGAGTTGAAAAAAAACATAGGTCCATCAAGTTCAACCTATGCTAAATTTAGACAACAGATACTTTATCCTATATCTATACTTACATATTGATCCAGAGGAAGGCAAACAAAAAACTCCATTAAGGGGAAAAATTAATTCCTTCCTGACTCCAAGAATTGGCAATCGGATTAATCCCTGGATCAACATCCTTCCCATGTATACTTATTTGGTATATCCCTGTATACCTTTCCCATCTAAAAAGATGTCTAACCTTTTTTGAACAAATCTATTGTATCTGCCATCACAGATACATGGGTAATGAATTCCACATTTTAACTGCCCTTACTGTAAAGAACCCTTTCCTTTGTTGCTGGTGAAATTTCCTTTCCTCCAACCTTAAGGGATGGCCCCGAGTCCATAGTACTGCCCGTGGGATGAATAGTTCTTTTGATAGCTCTTTGTATTGTCCCCGAATATATTTGTATATAGTTATCATATCCCAATTCAATATGTTGTGAACATTTGCAAATGGTGGAAGAGAGATAAATTGGTATGCAAATGAAATAAAATATTTGGAAATTCTGCAGAAGTGAGAAATAACTGGTTTTGCCCAACTCTAGTAATAACTAGAGATGGGCAAATTTTTGGGGTGGATTTGGATCCACCACGGATCGACCGCTTCCTTTTGGTCTCCGGATTGCAGTGGATCAGTTTCAAAAATAGTGATTTGTCGTTTTTTTTTAACACCAACAATCCTTTGATGAACTTTAAGAATCCAATCCGTGGATTCAGCAATCCATCAGACCCTATAACGCTCAAACCCTCAAACTCTCAGACCCTCAGACTCAGACTCTCAGACTCTCAGAATCACTCTCTCAGACTCTCAGACTCACTCTCTCAGACTCTCAGACCCACTCTCTCAGAATCTCAGACCCACTCTCTCAGAATCTCAGACCCACTCTCTCAGACTCTCAGACTCACTCTCTCAGACTCTCAGACCCACTCTCTCAGACTCTCAGACTCTCAGAATCACTCTCTCAGACTCTCAGACTCACTCTCTCAGACTCTCAGACCCACTCTCTCAGACTCTCAGACCCACTCTCTCAGAATCTCAGACCCACTCTCTCAGACTCTCAGACCCACTCTCTCAGACTCTCAGACCCACTCTCTCAGACTTTCAGACCCACTCTTTCAGACACTCAGACCCACTCTCTCAGACTCTCTCTCTCAGACTCTCTCTCTCAGACTCTCAGACCCACTCTCTCAGACTCTCAGACACACTCTCTCAGACCCACTCTCTCAGACTCTCAGACCCTCAGACCCTCAGATGCTCAGGCCCTCAGACTCTCAGACCCTCAGACTCTCAGACCCACTCTCTCAGACTCTCAGAAACACTCTCTCAGACTCTCAGAAACACTCTCTCAGACTCTCAAACACATTCTCTCAGACTCTCTGACATATTCTCTCAGACACACTCTCTCAGACACACTCTTTCAGACACCCTCTCTCAGACACCCTCTCTCAGACACACTCTCTCAGACACCCTCTCTCAGACTCACTCTCTCAGACTCTCAGACTCTCAGACCCACTCTCTCAGACTCTCAGACACACTCTCTCAGACCCACACTCTCAGACCCACTCTCTCAGACCCACTCTCTCAGACTCTCAGACCCTCAGACCCTCAGATGCTCAGGCCCTCAGACTCTCAGACCCTCAGACTCTCAGACCCACTCTCTCAGACTCTCAGAAACACTCTCTCAGACTCTCAGAAACACTCTCTCAGACTCTCAAACACATTCTCTCAGACTCTCTGACATATTCTCTCAGACACACTCTCTCAGACACACTCAAATATTCAAGCAAAATCCTACTGAATGCTCCAAAGATAATTGTTAAACTTGAGTGGCACTCAGTTGAAGTGAGTGACACTTGACAGGACCGTGGACACGGCAGTCAAGTTCAATGCACCGAGTGAGTGCGACTTAGTCTTCCTGAAGTAAAAAATTGCAAATTGAATACAAATACTCCAAATACTACCTGCACCGAAATCCATCACCAATGATGCTAAACAAGAATGACAATCAGCTGCAAGAAGTGACAACTTGAGATGCATGAGGGATGGTCTGACATCTTAGATCACACTGAGTAATTTTATGGGGCACAGATCATTGGGGGGGGGGGGGTCTGCAAAAGTTAATCATACAACAACATGTATTGAAGTCAAGGAGACCAATGATGCTGGGATTAGGTGTCACTCAGTGACTGATTGACAGGCCTGGTGGTGTCCCAGGGCCCTCCTGCCCTCCCCCTGTCAGGGCCCTGCGTGTCTCCCTCTCTTACATAGCAGAGCAGGTTCCCTCCTCCGCAGCTGCTGCCCGGTGTGGGGAGGAGGAGGGGAGTCGGTAGTGTGGTGTCTCTCTCCGCAGACTCGCTCTTCCATCCCCCAAGCCCCACTCCTCTTATACCCCCTAGCCCCCACGAGTGCTGCTTACACGCGCCACCCTGGTGATACTCAGGTCCTTCATCACCTCCTCGAAGGCCGCCATCTTCCCATTCTACTACTCCGCCTCCTCCACCTACTCCGGCGGCTGCTGCTGCTGCTCTGGATGTGGACGTGTGCGGGGCAGGGGGGGGAATCGGAGCAGGGTGGGATCGGAAAAGGGAGGGAGGAGTGTGGACAGACATGTGCTTGTTCAGAGCAGGGGGGGGAAATCAGAGCAGGGGGGATTGAAGCAGAGGGGGATCAAAGCATGGAGGATTGGAGCAGGGGGGGATCGGGGCAAGGGATGCAGGAAGAGGCGAGCCTCGCTTTGCAAGCTCAGATAGAGCTTTCTGCGGGCTCAAAAAAAATAATCTTAACAGCGTGCCAACACGCGGCAGCCAATCAGGAGAGGGAGAGGTTTTTTTTCTCCCTTTCTTGCAGGCGCATCACGAGCGCGCTAAATCCTGTCACCCAATGGTAACTGGGCAACAGGATTTATCGAGGGGCGCGGCTGCGCAGGGGACCCAAGCGGCTGGGCCCCTAACTCACGGGGGCCAGACCAAGTGATTTCGCGTTCCCCACCCCTGTGTTAAATAGTCCCTGAATGTTAGTGATGTGAGTGTGTGTGTGTGTTTGTGTGTGTATGTGTGTATGTGTATGTATGTATGTATGTATGTAAATATAAATGAATGAAGAGCCCACAGTGTATACAGCGCTTTACAAAAGGTGTGTGTGGAGTGGGAGTGTATATCAATGGTGTGGGTAGGTGTGGAAATGTGAGAGAGTGTTGCATTACTAAAAGTGTGCATAGATACTATGTGGTCCCTATTGGTATATAGGGATGGAATTACATAAAGTACACACTTTTAGTAATTTAACACTCTCTCACATTTCCTCACCTACCCACACCATTGATATACACTCCCACTAAACACACACACCTTTTGTAAAGAGCTGTATACACTGTGGGCTCTTCATTCATTTATATTTACATACACACACACACACTCTTACATCACTAACATTCAGGGACTATTTAACACCTAGTTATAAATCGCATCTACACACGGGGGAAGGACCAGCACAGATAACATTCCAAGAGACAATGTTTTTAAGTAAAACCCTTGCTTGCTTTATTCATTGTAACATCGCCGGAAGAAGAGATCATTGTATCTCGAAAGCTCGCACAAATAAAAGCATTTCGTTAGCCACAGAACGGTATTGTCTATTCATTTTTTATTATTAAGCTTGTCTAACACGGTACAGATACCTCTAAATCTGTATACAGTATACAGTGTTCGACAAATCACCCAAAAATCTACTCGCCCAACCAAAAAATCTACTCGCCACCTAGTCCCGCCCCCAACCCCGCCCCCAGTCCCACCCCCAGTCCCACCCCCAACCATAGTCCCGCCCCCAACCCCGCGTTTAAAATAAAATATATAAATAAAATACATTTAATAAATTCCTAGTCAGAACAACATTCGTTTTTGACAAATATACTTTCCCCGTTTATTGTTCTCTTTTAGAACTTATCTCTACCTAAACAAGGGGGTGCACTACTAATGTAGATCAAAATAATGCGAGGAAATCAGATCCTGTCATGTGTTGCAATAAATTTATGTTTAATTATTGATATATTTTTCTGAATTATATATACTTGATTCGTTTTTTTTCTTATATATTATATATATATATATTGAAAACTGCGGTAACATTGGCCCTTTCTGAACAACTCTGGCCCATCATGCAAAAAAATTGAGAATATTTTAATCAGACTCCTTTTCTGAGAGGTGACATCTATATTCTAGGGACGGATTGCACCTCAATGAAGTGCTAGGAGGGACAATGCTAAAAAGGTTGGAGGAGATTTTAAACTAGGATGGAGGGGGGAGGGGAATGAAACAGACAATGAACTAAATAGAATAGAGGATGATACAAGGTGGTATGGAGGTAGAATGGGGGCAAGTGCGAGTTTGACAAGCAGTGAGACACCCATAATAAATACAGATAATACTAGAAAACTTCTAAATACTTAACCAAGTGGGCGCAGAAAGGAAGGAGCAGATAAGATAATAGTACAGGCTGAAAAAAAACTTAAATGCATGCTTGCTAATGCAAGAAGCCTGACAGATAAAATGGGGGAGCTTGAATTAATAGCTGCAAGGGAGCAGTATGATATCATAGGCATTACTGAAACATGGTGGGATGAAACTCATGACTGGACAGTTAATTTAGAGGGTTATTCCCTTTTTCGGAAGGATCGAACAAATAGAAGGGGAGGTGGAGTATGTTTATATGTTAAACCGAATCTAAAACCTATTATAAGGGATCATGTTTACGAAGGGAATGATGAAAATGTAGAGACTTTGTGGATAGAAATTAGCAGTGGAGGTAAAAGTATAAAGAAAATGTTTGTGGGAATATGCTATAAACCACCAAATATCTGTGAGATTGAGGAAGCTAAAATACTTTTGCAAATGGAAAAGACATCAAAACTGGGTCATGTTTGCATAATGGGGATTTGAATTATGCAGACATAGACTGGGGCAATGAGATTAGCGTTACAACAAAAGGAAAGAGGTTTTTGGGGGTGCTTAAAGACAATTATATGACCCAAATTATTGAGGAACCAACCAGGAGAGGGGCAATACTGGATTTGGTCATATCAAACAATGTAGAAGTAATATCAAATATTCAAGTCCTGGAACATTTGGGTAACAGTGATCATAACATGGTCTCATTTGAAATAAATTATAAAAAAATAGATTTCTTGGGTTCAACAAAGACCTTAAACTTTAGTAAGGCAGATTTTAATAAACTGAGATCTAATCTAGTAGTAATACAATGGGATGATGTTTTTGCAGGGAAAAATGTAGAAGATAAATGGGCAGTCTTTAAAACATTGTTAGAAAGCACACTTATCAGTGTATACCCTTGGGTAATAAGTATAAAAGAAATAAGTCAAAACCAATGTGGCTAAATAAACGGGTAGAGTAGGAAATGGACAAGAAGAGGAAGGCGTTTAGATTCTTTAAGTCAGAAGGGACAGAGACATCGTATCAGAATTATAAGGAATGTAACAAAAATTGCAAAAGGGCAATCAAATTAGCAAAAATGGATAATGAAAAAAGGATTGCAATAGAAAGTAAGGTCAACCCTAAAAAGTTCTTTAAGTACCTTAATAACAAAAAAAATGAGAAAAGAAAATATAGGACCATTTCAGTGTGAGATGGGTAGGCAGATTATTGGAGATAAGGAAAAAGCTGAGGTATTAAACAAATTCTTTGCCTCTGTGTTTACCAGGGAAGAATGAAGTTCAATAGTAGTGCCGCAGGAGGAAGCCACAACCTCCATATTAATGAACAATTGGTTAACTGAGGAAGAAGTTCATAAGCGACTTGAAAAAATTAAAGTAAATAAGGTACCTTGCCCCGATGGCATACATCCAAGAGTTCTCAAGGAGTTAAGCTCAGTAATAGCAAAACCATTATATTTAATATTCAAGGACTCTATTTCCACAGGCTCAGTACCACAAGATTGGCGTAAAGCAGATATGGTGCCTATATTTAAAAAGGGAGCTAGATCACAACCGGGAAAATACAGACCTGTAAGCCTGACTTCAATAGTAGGGAAACTACTTGAAGATTTAATACGGGATAATATTCAGGAATACCTAATGGAAAACAAAATTATTAGTAATAGTCAGCATGGATTTATGAAGGATAGATCATGACAAACTAACCATATTTATTTATTTGAGGAGGTAAGTTGGAATTTAGACCACGGTAATGCAGTTGATGTGGTCTACTTAGATTTTGCAAAGGCTTTTGATATGGTTTCACACAAGAGGTTGGTGTACAAAATAAAGAAAATTGGACTCTAATAATATATGCACCTGGATTGAAAACTGGTTAAAGGACAGACAACAGAGGGTTGTCATAAATGGAACTTTTTCAGGTTGGGCTAAAGTCGTGTGGGATCGGTACTGGGACCCATGCTTTTCAACTTGTTTATTAACGACCTTGAGGTTGGGATCGAGAGCAATGTCGCCATCTTTGCTGATGATACTAAATTGTGTAAGGTAATAGAATCAGAGCCGGATGTAATTTCTCTTCAGAAGGACTTGGAGAGACTGGAAACCTGGGCAGGTAAATGGCAAATGAGGTTTAATACAGATACATGTAAGGTTATGCATTTGGGATGCAAGAATAAAAAGGCGACTTACAAATTAAATGGAGATATATTGGGGGAATCCTTGATGGAGAAGAATTTAGGAGTGCTTGTAAACTGCAGGCTTAGCAATAGTGCCCAATGTCATGCAGTAACTGCAAAGGCAAACAAGATCTTATCTTGCATCAAACGGGCAAATGATGGAAGGGAAGTAAACATAATTATGCCCCTTTACAAAGCACTAGTAAGACCACACCTTGAATATGGAGTACAATTTTGGGCACCAATACTAAGAAAATACATTATGGAACTAGAGAGAGTGCAGAGAAGAGCCACCAAATTAATAAAGGGGATGGACAATCTAACTTATGAGGAGAAACTAGCTAAATTAGATTTATTTATATTAGAAAAGAGGCGTGTAAGAGGGGATATGATAACTATATACAAATATATTTGGGGACAATACAAAGAGCTTTCAAAAGAACTATTCATCCCACGGGCAGTACTAAGGACTCAGGGCCATCCCTTAAGGTTGGAGGAAAGGAAATTTCACCAGCAACAAAGGAAAGGGTTCTTTACAGTAAGGGCAGTTAAAATGTGGAATTCATTACCCATGTATCTGTGATGGCAGATACAATAGATTTGTTCAAAAAAGGTTAGACATCTTTTTAGATGGGAAAGGTATACAGGGATATACCAAATAAGTATACATGGGAAGGATGTTGATCCAGGGATTAATCCGATTGCCAATTCTTGGTGTCAGGAAGGAATTAATTTTTCCCCTTAATGGGTTTTTTTGTTTGCCTTCCTCTGGATCAATAAGTAAGTCTAGATATAGGATAAAGTATTTGTTGTCTAAATTTAGCATAGGTTGAACTTGATGGACCTATGTCTTTTTTCAACCTCATCTACTATGTAACTATGTAACTATGAATATCAAGCGCGAAATTTGGAAAATTTGTACGTATTGATTTGTGAGTAACAATAGTTGCAACATCTGCCGTTTCTAATATCATTCTCACCGTTAGATGTCAGGAACAATGCAATTTTATATGTTAGTACTCTATGGTTCGTTGATGAATCCCTACTACGCGGTCAATGCATGGCTTTGCGTAACCCCCACATTTTGCGCTTAATCTAATTTCGTTATGATTTTGGGCGACGCGAGCCATAGAAAGGTTAGAATCCCTATACTAAGAATTTGCTTCAAATTTGTTTTTTGTTTCAAATTTGTTTCAAAATGCAGTATTTCGTATGTACAAAACTTTTGTCTAATTTTCAATACTGCAATTATTTTCAAAGCAAACATAATTATTATACTATACAATATGGATAAGTTCCCAGCACACATGTACAAACTAATTAACAATTGGAATAAGCCACATTTATTTTAATGTGTGAAAGTAGAACATAATAAATCATAAACACACCGTATAGTATGTGCAACAATTGTAGTAATGATTACTGTGAATATATATATATATATATATATATATATATATATATATATATATATATATATAGGTATCAGTACCGTGTTAGCCGAGCTTCAATAATCAAAAAAATAAAAAAATAAATAGATGATACCGTTATGTGGCTAACGAAATGCTTTTATTTGTGCGAGCTTTCGAGATACACTGATCTCTTCTTCCGGCGATGAATCATTGTAACATCGCCGGAAGAAGAGATCAGTGTATCTCGAAAGCTCGCACAAATAAAAGCATTTCGTTAGCCACAGAACGGTATCATCTTTTTATTTTTTTATTTTTTTGATTTTATATATATATATATATATATATATATATATATATCTGTTTAATAAATGTCAACTTGAACGAAGGGAGAAAAACGGGGAAAGGGAAGAGGAGGGAAAGGAAGGACAAGGGGAAAAGGAGAATACAGGGGAATAAGGGGGGCAACGTTTCAGGGGGTGAGTCCCTTCTTCAGGCCCGTTCCCAAAGGTCAAAGTGACCAATGGTACTTCCTGTTAGCCCTGTTAAGGAAAACTCCCTAAAAAACAGTTAACATGTCGCAGATGCAGGGTTTCAAGAGAACACACCCTGTTTGTGTCAACAGGGTATAAACCCTAATGGGAGGTATGGCTCTATGGGTACAGCAGCTGAGGTTGTAAACTAAAGGATAGTGGGCTCCTCCAGGGAAAGTCCAATGAAAGCCTCAGTGGGCAATATGAGGAGCAACCTACCCAAACACAAAAAGGCCCTCTATTGACACTGAAAGAAGCTGTACATTATGGAAATAACAAAGTCTGCATAGAAAATACAGAGACAATCCTGACAGAGCATTATAGATTGACGTCCCATGGACTGCTTGTACAGACCAGATGAGGTCTGCAGCATTGGAGTAAAGAAACCAAAAAGTTACATCTGTTTTGGGGAATTAGCCCTTGGTGTTCCTCTTTCTTCGTCCTGCATGATGTGGTGGTAGTGATGCTTGTATTTGTAAGTATTATACTGTTTGATAAGTATCATAAAAAAACGTAATGGTAATAATGCCAAATATTTATGAGTTCTATATACATTTTTGGTAAAAAAAAAATGAAGCAGTTTTTATTGAAATTGTAAAAAAAAAAAGCTATTTTAATTTCAGCATACAGTATATGTAAGTTTTATGTAATTTCAAAAAATACAATTTTATTTCACGGTTTAGTATTGTTTTTATTTTAAATTACATACAGTATGAGGACTACCATAATTTTTCAGTGCTTAGGGCCTCTAAAATTCTTAATCTGGCCCTGGGGAGTTTACAAAATTTATATGGAGTTGGATGTATAAAAATGCACACTCACAAACATAACGGGAATAAAAGCATTTATGAGTAATACTCAATCGCCAGCCATGATGCAGGATACCAGCCGCTCCGATGTAACCGTCTAATGTGGGGGAGAAACAACAGCTACTACGGTGTACTCCGTGTACCGGAAGAGGTATGAAGCGTCTCTCCACTCCAAGCCCTACGTCACTGCAATAGGTCTCTGGTCACAATCTCGCGAGATCTCAATAACGTCACTGGGCTCTCCGGATAGACTGCAGCAACCCCCGCAGGGATATCAATGTATATGGCTACGCTTGATATTAAAATACCAGATAGAAATAGTCCCGTAAGTGAGATAGCATATGTGCAATAAAACTGGACAGTGTAGAGTCCACAGAACACACCCTACGCGTTTTGTCTTTAAAAGACTTCGTCAGGGGGTAATAGCATAGATGTGAAGCATATTTTTATAGTCAGTTTGACCAATCAAACAACAGAAAAGCTAATTACAAAATGGATATCAGATGTGTAGTTGGGAATTAAATTAACCCCTATAGATGCTGGAATACATCAACATTAAATGTCAAGAGGGAACTTGATAAGATGATATATATCAATACAATGGAACAAATATAGAAATATATAATCGTATAGTATAATCATATAAAATCAACAATTAAGGGGAAAATTGATAAGGGTAGAAAATAGTAAACATTAAACATTGGCTAAACAGATGCATTTAGACAAACTTGTAGATTCATATATTGAACAGATGTTATGGGTGCTGGAAAATACCATAAAAGAGATTCAGAGGGACAATAGGTAAGAGGAAAGAAGGGAAGGGGAGGGGCAGAAGTGAAGAGGGGAATACATGTCAATATATTGTAGATGTACCCAAAAATATTTTTGGTAAGTTTAACAAGTGCAAATACTAATAAAAGCATAAGCAAATACACCAAACTACAATATAGGTGTTAGTAATATAAATATTTAATCGTGTAGCAGAGGAGAAGAGACACACAAAAGTGTCAAGACCGATGGTGGCGACAGTGTTCCTACCATAGGGACGCTTCACCCAATAATATACAGCAGCGGTGCGCAAACTGTGGGGCGCGACCCCCAGGGGGGGCGCAAGACTACCGACGGGGGGCGCGGGGTTTACAGAGGCCCCGCGCGCTTCCCGAAGGCACTTAAATTAAGTGCCGGGGGAGCTGCAGGGCCTCTGCAAACCTAACTTACCGTGGCTCCGGCGGCTTCCTCCTGCGTCACCATGGCAACGCGGCGTCAAAATGACGCTGCGAGGTCATGTGACGTCACGTTGCTATGGCAACGTGACGTCATTACGCCGGTGCGCGGGTAAGTTGGGGTTGGGGGGGGCGCGGGAGTGAGGGGACAGCCGGCAGGGGGGCGCAGGGAAAAAAGTTTGCGCCCCCCTGATATACAGTATGTCATTTTATATCTAAAGCCTTTCATTCAGGACTCTGAATGATCTAAGCTGCTCAGAGAGAGAGAGCACAGGTGAGAGATATATGTGAACACAACTCAGATACCTGGGAAATATGCTAATTCTAATATTTAAAATATATACAAATCAGTTAAAATGGGCATATTTCCCAGTTATTTCCAGTGTGCTCAGGTATCTCTCTCCCCCTCCCCAGCAAAAATCCAAATTGCAGTAGCATTATTTGCTCGTGTTAACCTTAATGGAGCTAAGTGAATATGGGATGAATATAATATAGTCTATAATAAGCTCATTTGCATATCACTTAAAATAATGTCTGTTAAAAATAATTCTATACATTTTACGGGAGTAAAACCTAGTTATTTGCTTTAGGAAATACTGTGGTATGATTAACGGATGTTAATCTAGGGTATCATCATGTTAAATAGACTAATGGTGCTTAATTAAACTGGCCCTAAATGTTTTTGCCAAGTATGGCATTATCCTATTAAACACATATTGATGCATCTGATGGGTGCTACAATTCAAGACATATTTGTGCTTTATTATGACCCATATCAATTAAATAAATCCTAATTTTTCTATTTGTCTGTTTTCCAGTAACATATGTTTAGTCTCTTAAACGATTTGATGCTATTTGCCGTGCCTTAATAATGGTATTTAGAACATTACATGTACATGCAGTAAATTGAGCTGCATGGGGTTTAGTAATTGTGTTTGTAGGTCCAGATGTTATGCTGTGAACTGTAAATCTCATGTGATTATTAGCCTAAAGATATGTTTAACGAACATAAATGTTTCAGTGTGTAGATGTCTCCAGTATATGTTATTATTTTCAGAAACCTCTCATGATTAATTCCCCCCATCAAAGTCTTGTGAGGCTAGTTTATTATGAGGTATATAATGGGACTGATAATGAATCCAGTTATGGTACTGCTGTAGTTTGGCTTTAATCCTCTCCAAATGCCTATTCCAAGAGACAGTTCATTTGACAAGTGAAATGGTCTACTGAAAATGTGAAGCATAAATTATATGAGCTACTGTACATTACTAACACGACTATTGACCAAAACAATCAAAATCATGGAATAAAGTGCTTCCTATAATTTTACATAACATGCCTATAATAATTGTATGTTTACCAACAGCCACCAATACAGTAATACATAAGACACACATTTTGTAACGTTTATACTACATTTTAGTACTGAAATAAGGACACACATTATTTAATAAAAAAATCTTAGTACATATACAGTATTGGGTTGAAAAAATATTATGAATGCTTGTTCTGACAATTGAATATGTGAATACTGTATGTGCTGTTCTGACTTCATTCTGCTTTAGCTTTCAGCCAATTTAGCACTTACAAAGTAGAGTGGAGCAGGCGTTTCAGTGTGAAGTCATTTCTTCAATGGTATTGTATGGATCCCGATGAAAAATATTAAACTACTGGTCTAAAGCTTTTAGTGTTTTATATGGAAGATCACTCAAACACTGAAAACAAAGTTATCCAAAAGGCAATAGAGCTATTGAAAAAGGTTCATATGCTGCTCCATCAATGGTGTAAATTTAAGCAAAATGGCCCATATGCTTGTACTGAGCATTAGGACCTACATATGCAGTGGCTGTTATTCGAACAAATCACGGAGCCGATTTCGTGTGCTCTGCTGTATTCCACGTGACATTAACGCGGCCATTCGCCCCAGGCACAGTGTTTATCGCGGTTGCTTTGTTTGAATTTCATGGATTCTGTTCTTTTGTGTGCAATTAAATGCAATGAAATTAATGAATTGTAATGTGTACAGTAATGTGCTACTATGTCAATTTCAGGTGTTTAAAAACCAGAACACTAAAATGCCATTTTCCGCACTTGTCTGCACTCACGTCTAAAGGTGGTACGGTTGGAAGAAATTACGTGCCATCACATGGGTATCCCTGCTGTGTTAATCCGATGGGCCATTAGTCTCTGAAGAAATGTCACTGAAATGTTTGCAGCATGTACTGTACCCAGCATGTATCTGGATCTTGTTGGTGATAGCCCCAGATTTTCCAAGGCAAGTTTATGGCAAGTTTTAGAATACTCGTCGGGCCACCTGTACCTGCCATTGACAGCCATGTGGCGTTGCCCCGAATGAAAGGGTTCATTTTTTTCAATTTCTTTCTGTGACCATGGATCAATATATGGGAAGGTTTTGACACAATGCAAGTATATAATAATGCAATAAACTAGTACAAAGCGGTATTTACTGTGACCTGATTGCTTATCTAAAATCTGCCAATCTTGGAACTTGTTGTAACGAAAGACTGAAAGGTAGATTGGTGGTTCATTATAAGGTAACAACTGTTGCATTTGACAGACCTAAGAGGAACTTGCAAAGAATTGCAATTTACTGTACAGCCATGATTGCCCTTCGTCTGGGTAGTTTGACCAATTGTCTGGTAAGAAAAACGAGAATTTGTAGGTGAACTGTTTTTCTGATGAAAACTCCCATTTATCACCTAGGAAACCTGTAAGGACCTGCAAGACTGCATGACTATTGTAACAGATCAAAAAAATGCTTTCCAAAAAGTGTATTATTGTAGTTGACAGAAATGTGCTTTTAATGCAGCATTTCCCTATCACATGCTGCTTAATGATAGTAAATCTGTGTTTACACTTACTGACCTCAAAAGATCTGTACTGTATATTTAATGAAAATACAGCTAGGCATATCCCCATCAAAATATTGTTTCTTGTTACAAAGTCTTAATTACTATAGTACCAGCAATATTTTTTCAGATATGGCCATCTTCATTAGCATTACTATATGCAAAAAAAGATGAAATATGTATAGATCGAAAAGCATGACTATGAGTTTGCATATATTGAAAGAACACTCATTATCTTAAGATTTTCCAACTACTGTTTAGCAATAGACGTGTTCTGATATTATGGACGAAGACTTCCTACAAATCACAGTTTCACTTCTTCTATCACTGTTTCACTTCTTCCATCACTGTTTCACTTGTTCCACCGATAATCAGTAGTCACAGGGCACCATCGAAATTAACTTCAGACAATTTTACCGGGCAGTAGGTAGCATTTCCTTTGCTATAAAAATACCAGTGGTAAAGTTTGTTGCGAGAGAATTTGCTTTTTACATCAATGTCAAATATATTTAATACATATAAAAAAATTATAATAGTTATTGATGCATGTCTTGCCCAGTATTAGTTTAAGTACCTCCTGCCACAAAACCAATTGGCTACACATATCTAAAATTAGATACAGTATGATACAGGGAACAAATGAAGAACAACTATTTAATGTAAAAAATACCTACTGTATGTGCTGAGGTCTAATGTTTTACCAAATATATTGAGAAACTGAGTTAATAATTTCTCTGTTCATCCACGCTATTTTGATTTCCAAAGTGGTCGAAAGGATTATAAAAATGAATGGACGTGACAAGGAACAGTTTTTTTCTCTCTCTCTCATTTATGCTAATACCAGATTAGCGGTAAATTCTATATTTCCCAAAGTGGCCATTAGGGCTGTTTTGGCCAAATATCTCGATTCAAATCTATAGGGATTTTCGTCTAAAAACAGCCCGCACTGCTGCTTTGGCATATATAGTACACTGGCGACACACTTTATTCGAGCTCGGCTAGTCCCACGAATTCGGGTATACCCGGGTGTATTGAGGTTTGTGACTGTTTTCTGCCCGAGTATATTGGGTTATTTTCCAGGCAGGGATTGAAGCATTTTATTCCCGCTGGCTGCAATACTGCACAGTATATATATATATACTGCATTACAATTCATGAATTTATGCCATCTGGTAGACACGCGAAGCATTGCAGCCTATTAAATCCTAATCATTATCATTTAACAGATCAGCCGCCCGTCAGCCAGGCATGAACCCAGGCTGGGAAGGCAAACGCAACGGGGCTTGTCAGAGGTGAGGAGCGGCGCATTCCAGGTATCTGCCAGGTACATACTGGGTATTTGCTCGAATAAAGTGTGTCGGTGCAGTATGTACCCCCTAGTGTAGATATAAAATATTATTGATACGTTACTATTATTCAGATAAGAGATTATCAGAGTTTAGTGAATACCAAGTAAATAGATAATTGTGTGATACATAACTATTTGCATTCAAACAATATATTCTGCTTGATAAACAAGCACATACTTGAAATTAGATTTGTTATACAGATGCAGCGGCCATTATTTTAACAAATCACGGCTCCATTTTTGTGTGCGCTGCTGTTCTCCACGCGGCATGAACGCGGCCAATCGCCCCAGGTACACGTGTTTATCGCAGTTGCTTTATTTGAATTTCATGGATTGTGTGCAATTAAATGCAATGAAATGAATGAATTGTAATGTGTACAGTATTGTGCTACTGTGTCAATTTCAGGTGTTTAAAAGCCAGAACACTAAAATGCCATTTTCTGCACTAGTCTGCACTCGCGTCATAAGGCGGTACGGTTGGAGGAAATCCCGCGCCATGACAGGGGTATTCCGAGGTATACACCGCGATTGGTTAAAATAATGGCTGCTGCATCTGTACTTGCCAATAAATACAAATAAATATCACTCAATCATTCTATAATAGAAATTCCATTACAATTTAGGAGAAAGGATTTAACGAATACAGCAATGTTGCTTGCAGTTTCATATCGACAGATAAAGGTTATAATATAATTTTCACATCAAGGATCCTTGTCAGTGGTTGCCTATAAAGATCATATGGAGTGCACTCTAATTTGTCCACTGACTTAAAGCAATTTTAAAAGCAGTTTCTATGCAATTGGAGATGGGTTGACAGCATTATGTTCAGTCAGTTTCAGTGTTATTTAATACTGTAGTGTACTCTATGAACACTTTGCATACTAACAAATTGAATTATGATAAGAATAGTTTAAATGTTACCGAAGGTGCTACATGACTGAATGCATTTAAGTTTGTTGGAACTCCGTTATATGTAGACTTAATGGATTTACAGTTGTTAGTATTTGGGAGGAGATGCAGTCTAGTATTTATTGCTAATTTCCATATCAAGTTGTCAAGTTTCTTGTTATATTTTAAGGAGCAAGGCACTTAGATGTTCTCATCAAGCCTATTGCAATGTGTTTAAGGCAGTAAGCAGTGAACAGGTTCTTAGTTATGCTTTTATCAAGCCTAAAGAACTGCTGTCTTGTTTCTTGCAGAATGCATACAGTATAGGCTTTCAATCAAAGACAAATATGTTGCACATTTTTTTGATGTATAATTTAAACTGGTGCTAATCATATCATATTGGAGAAAGAAAGGACATGTTGACATTGACATTGCAAGTAAGAAGTAGTTATTTATGCTTTTCATAAAGGAATGACTTTACAGTCTTTGCTAATCTTGTGCGTGACTTATTCTCTCAAATGCAGATTTATATTTTGTAGAAGGTCTTTATAGGAAAGCCAATCATCTGGCATAAGTGTATTCTTGGTCCTCAAGGACATACTCTTACAGTATATTAGAAAACTGCACTTTCACTCTCAAGCTTGGCTTTGTAGACTGATCTTCCAGATTTATGTTCATATTTTGATGTTTATATGTCAAGTGTTTATTATGGTTGCAGCCATGAATTTATTAACCCCACCCCCCCTGAGAAAGATATTGTCACAGAATTTGCCATGGCTTTCCAATTGCAGTCTTTAAGTTTTGAGAGCTTTCAATGTGTTGCTACTTATTGTATAGTAGCACTCCAAGGATTAGTTTATCAAAAGATCCTTCTACATGTGGCTTACCCATTTTTTATGATCTGCAAAGTTATCATACTGTATGATACATGACTGTATATAGTCAAATTAATTTATATATAGTATAACTTATTTAATGGACTATGAAGGAAATTAAAACTAGTTGCCTTGTCTGTTAAGGTTGTCTCTGCTAATATTCTTTGGAGCAGTAGGCGTATTACAAAACCCTGAAATAACTATTTTTGGTATAATTGAGAAACTAGAAAGGACTTCCATCAACAATTATCTTATAAGTACTTTTTTAAATGATTCTCAAGTACATGTATAAAGTGTATGGAATTTCCTATGAATTATTAGATTCTATGAAACTGTCTGCTTCAGGGAGAACACAAAATAATTGGAGAGAACTCCACAACAGTGCATCTAGAAATACTGCATGCAAATGGACATAACAATATATATATATCAGAAGTGGCTGTGATTCACAGTTGATCAGGACTTATAAGGAATATTCCTCCCGAGTGAGTACACTTAATATTGTTGAAGTCGTGCAGCACAGAATGCAATGTGCTGCGTGATAGAGGACAAAGAATGAGAAGCTGGGCATGTGTGGATAGGACTCCCCTTTGTAAGGATCTGTGAGGCGCCGTGCGGTCACCGCAAACAAAACTTACCCTCCATGCGTCCAGCTAACAGCACCGCTCCCAAACCTTACCCCAAGGCCTGTTGTCATTTTAGGAGTGCACGTGCAGCTTGCGCGGACCTAAATGCCAACTCCGCTGGCTCCACCTCCCGGTTACCTCCCCATGGTGACATCATCAGCAAACGACATGCGCACACTGCACGCGTACAGCACACACCTGTATCTCTTAGTAATTCATCAGGAAGATTCTGCACACCTGTCTCTTGCAGCTGAGCTCCCTATCAGAATCCTGCTCATTGACATGCCTCCTGCTCTCATTGGTCACAACTCCCTGTAAATACTCTGTAGTGCCAGAGGCAGCCGATGGACTGAGCATAATCTCTGTTTGTGCATGTGCTTCTCCACAGTCTGTTCTGTTCCAGTTTTGTTTGCTTGGCCATTTTGCCTGACCCTGACTGTATTCAAACTCCACTCTTCTCCTTTCCTGACCAGGCTTACGTTTGTCCATCCGCATCTCTCCATTGCTGACCTCGGCTTACTCTTGACGATCCGTACATCTCCCATCCTGACCTCGGCTAAAGCACCCTCAATGATCCGTACCTCTCCACTACTGACCCCGGCAAGTATCAAGACTACTCCCACATCTGTTACACTGACTCGGCTACCCCGACTACTCTACACTCCAGGCGCGCCCACGCGGCTGTGGGTTGGCGTTATATACATTACCCCACCTCAGCAGCGTGGTCACATCTTGTTTGTGGTAAGCATATCGTCAAACCCTTTCCCCCTGTTTCACTTGATATTCCCGCTCTGAGATGAATGTTCCGACCATTATGAGGATCAATCCATGGCTCCCACCTTCTATAGTGTAGTAAGGTATTATGAAAAATCACTTGATGTATAGAAAGAATGGAAGTACTCACTCAGTCCCTGTTGTTTTATGAATCCATGGGCGTTCTCTAGGCGCATGTGTAGCCGCAAACGAAGAGATAAATGGTGGTATACCCTGCAATGAACTCCCAAACTGGACTGCAAGTACTTGGCATATAAAAACGAGGGTGAAAAACACTAACGCGTTTCGCACCTACTGCTGCACTTTGTCAAAAAGTATGGGCTCTGACTATCTGATGATTCTTGTGTAGTCACTCAACACCTGATCCGCTGCCTCCTGTTCTCAGAAAAAAAAATCAATGTCGAATTAAAGACTGGTAAGTGAAAGAGAAGCTGAGGCTCCATTTGCTAGTGTGCCAAAAGAGTAGGTGTTGACCTAACCAATCACATTGAAATAATTTTATTTAATCATTTAGCTATGTGTGGCAGGATGGCCGTGATAAGTGAGGAGACAACACGACTTTTCTGGTGAAATAGTGCTGGTGGATTTATTTGCCCAAAAGTGTAACCGAAACAATGGGTACTCTGTCCCTTTAAGTGCAATAAACGTAAACAAAAACCTAACCCCGGTCGGGGCACTGACAAAACAAAAGTGCCGGCTATCTACCTGGCTGGCTAGCTAACTTAGTCCATGCTAGACCCCATGCTCATGTACACCGGTATCAAAACCCCAATAACAATTTAAAACACAATCATTTCCACAGCGGCTATCTGCTATGGTAGTGAAGCAGCTTTAATAAAATTTTTATTAATAGTGTACGGGAGCAGGGGGTCTCCTGAGATGAACCGCATTGATTTCAGCTTCAGGGGCCCCCTGTTTCCAGAGATAAAGGCCCCATTAAAGGGTGCCAGTATCCCAGTACAGGATTTTAATCCCTGGTCACTTGAGAATTGATGCAGAGAATAACAACATCGTGGGGATATCGGCACCCCATACCGGGGCCTGTATCTCATAAAGTAGGGCGTCTCCAAGACTTAAATCAATGCGGGTCAACTCAGGAGACCCCTGTTTTCGACCACTTTTATAAAAATGTATATTGAAAATGCTTAATAACTTTTGCAGCTACCCACTAAGGCAATGAAGGTGTTAAAATAGTGTCTCCTAAAATTCCTGGTTTTTGATGTGTGCCCCCTTAGATTCCTGGGGGTATCTGTGGAAGGTACCATGGGAGGAATGAACCGCTTCACTATAATAGCGTTGTTAATTACTTAATTAGATAACTATTTTATTAGATCATTGCTATGGTACCTTAGGGGTAAAGTGGTTCTGTTACCCACCCGGGAGATCTAAACACCCACTTTTGAGCAGTTACGGGCCGTGTAGGTGCGTCCGTGCTGTGAGTGCTGTTGCGGGCCGTGCTGCAAGTGCAGGTACGGGCCGTGCAAATGCGGCCTGTGCTGCCAGTGCAGGTATGGGCTGTGCTGGTGTGGGAGTGCAGTTGGGGGAGTCCAGCAGCATGAGCATCATGGCTCATGGAAAGCTAGAGGGTATCGGGAGTAGTGGACAGGGAGAGATGGCCAGTTTAGAGCAGCTGAACACTGAGGCCGAGCAGGATGATGCAAGTGATAAACAGCCTCCAGCCCGCAAGCGGCGCGTCGAAGGCATACAGTAAGAAACGTCCGCTTTTCTGATAGAGAAAATGATACCCTGGTGTATGGTGTCATGGCTTTGTTTAGTCAACTCTATGGCCGATTAGCATGTAAGAAGATAAATAATATAAGTTAATGGTACTCATTAATAATGTAATGTATCTAAACTGTTTATCACAAAAAAGTTTCACATTTATTAATGTACTATTGAGATGTTAAACACATATGCTATAACTGAGGTGTGCTGCTGATGTATGTACACATTTTTTTTCTAACGAATGCGCACTTTAAATAGACAAATGGGGGTCTGTAACTACATGCAAAGTTTGGTGGTGACACAAATTCTCATACTATCTGTTACAACATCCCTTTCTTATGCTACAATAGTTAATATACTTGCAGAAATGATAAAATCACAGTAATTAAATGTACAGTAACCTATAGTCATGTATTTATAGAACATTTCATATACTGTATTCACGCAGCAAAAATTAAAAGCAGGCACAAAACCCAGCTCTGGGCCGACATCTGTACATCTGTGTGTGCATGTGGAATACAACCAAGAACACCACAGACCTGCAAGAAAAGGTTTGGAGATATAAAGCATAGCTGAAAAGAAAAATGTCTAAGGCTGGTCAACACGCATGTCAAACAGGAGGCGGTCCTCGTATGAGAAGAAAATGTACAGTATAATGGACCACCAACTAGTCTTTGGTATTGGCGGGCACAGGGACATCGGGCCTAGTGATCCTGAGAATCGAAGACGTTAGTACTATGACATGAAATACATTTGTAATTAAGACATAAATACAGTGATTACAAGGCAATCATTAATACATAGTTAAACAATTCTCTGCAGCATTTGACACCGTGGACCACCCTCTTCTCCTTCACATTCTCCATACTCTTGGTATTCGGAACAAAGCTCTATCCTGGATCTCATCCTACCTCTCCCATCGTACTTTCAGTGTCTCTTCTGCTAACACATCCTCCTCCTCTATTGATCTCTCTGTGGGGGTACCCCAGGGCTCTGTCCTGGGACCTCTTCTCTTTTCTCTCTACACTCTCTCTCTAGGTGACCTAATAACATCTTTTGGGTTTAAATATCACCTCTATGCTGACGACACACAAATATACTTTTCAACACCTGACCTTACACCTGCTATACAGACCAAAGTTTCTGAATGTCTCTCTGCTATATCATCCTGGATGGCCCTCCGTCGCCTTAAACTCAACATGGCTAAAACAGAGCTCCTCATACTTCCTCCCAAACCTGGCCCTACTACCTCCTTCCACATTACTGATGGAACTACGATCATCCACCCAGTAGCCCAAGCACGCTGCCTAGGGGTCACACTCGACTCCTCTCTCACATTCATCCCTCACATTCAAAACATTTCTAAAACTTGTCGCTTTTTCCTCCGCAATATAACAAAGATACGCCCTTTCCTCTGTTGCTCGACTGCTAAAACTCTGACTCAGGCCCTCATTCTCTCCCATCTTGATTACTGTAACCTCCTGCTGTCCGGCCTTCCTGCCTCTCACCTGTCTCCCTTACAATCTATCCTAAATGCTGCTGCCAGAATCACTCTACTCTTTCCTAGATCTGTCTCAGCATCTCCCCTCCTGGAATCCCTCTCCTGGCTTCCAATCAAATCCCGCATCTCACACTCCATTCTTCTCCTCACTTTTAAAGCTTTACACACTTCTGCCCCTCCTTACATCTCAGCCCTAATTTCTCGCTATGCACCATCCCGACTCTTGCGTTCTGCTCAAGGATGTCTTCTTTCTACCCCCTTTTTATCTAAAGCCCTCTCCCGCCTTAAACCTTTTTCACTGACTGCCCCACACCTCTGGAATGCCCTTCCCCTCAGTACACGACTAGCACCCTCTCTATCCACCTTTAAGACCCACCTTAAGACCCACTTGCTTAAAGAAGCATACGAATAGCACTGTGAACATTCTGAACACATGATACATAAAGCTTGGCCCCCTGCAGACGCACTTACCAGAACTCCCTCCTACTGTCTCTGTACGTTCTCCCTACCTACCAATTAGATTGTAAGCTCCTCGGGGCAGGGACTCCTCTTCGTTAATGTTATGTTTGTCTAAAGGACTTATTCCCATGATCTGTTATTTATATTATCTGTTATTTATTCGATTACCACATGTATAACTACTGTGAAGCGCTATGTACATTAATGGCGCTATATAAATAAAGACATACAATACAATACTGTAGTTTCTCTTATGCTATAACTCATCTAATATTTTGACATGTCATTATGTTAACTTTTGTACATTCCTGGTTGTTCTTTAACTGATACACATATACAATTACCTAAATAAATGTGTGTTTACACTGGATGTAGCAATATCTGTGGCTGCATGAATATTTATAAATTAGTTATATGGTCATGTGTGGCCCAGTGTAGGTTTAGCACAAAAACATTTTTGAGAGAGACATCTGATCTGTCATCCAAAAAATACAATAGTAGTGTCTGTGTATATATACATGCTGTATACACACTGTATAACATTGTTGCAGTGATAGGAGGTCTGGCACAACAAATGACTGAAGTACAGGCAGTTTGATAAATTTCACTCGATATTAATTCATATATGGTTGTTATAGAAAACATTCATGCATAATAAATCATCCGTTACTGTATAAAAAAATAGGTAAAAACAAATGGGAGAAATCATTTTAGACCAAAAACAAATGCAAACGTTCTTAACGTGTACTACACAACTCTTACAATAATAACACAAGTATGATGTCTATATGCAGCTGAAATGTTTTTATCAATGTGTACATTTATAGGTAACATGACATTACTTATTTTACAGATGTCGACATCTCCATTCCAGAGATAGAAGATCATGTGAATGGAAGTATCCAAATACAGAAAAAGTTACAACTTGTACATACTCTTTACACATGCTGTACACATGAATTAGACACTTAGCTACATGACGTTGGGACTAGTGTTATGAGACAGTATACTGTGCATGATAATTTGATGAGGTTATATGTCTAAACAATTGTTATATATTATTCACAACTATCGACATAATTTATATATCAAACAAATTATTATTGTAATTAATGAGACATTTAAAAAATACTGTTTGCAGAAGGACAGCTTCAAGAGCTGAAAACTCAAATAGCTGGTCTTTCATTGGGTGATGCCACGAAACGGCAGTCGCAAGAGGAGACCATGGAGAGCGAACTCTGTGTCCCCACTGACTTTTTGAAAGGCTGCACCCGTCCTTGATGCCCACGTTCCTGATGTCTCTGCCCTTGCATTTGGGTTGAAAGCACCAATTCGGAGGTTCCTTGCAGCACCCAATATACCTGTGGAGTACCCTCTGCCCGCTGACAAACCACCAGAGGTGGGTCACCTTGAGTCCACTTTTCATCAAGGCCTCCTGGAAGAGCCTGGAGGATCGTCCGGAGAACGCTCTCGAGAGGGGGGAGTAATGTCCGGGTCGCCTAGACCTCCTGCCTAGCCATAGCTTCTTTGTCCACCGGGTGTGCTGCTGCCTTCTGTTTGCTCTTGGTTCCTCTGTCTGTCTGTCTTCTTGTTGCTCCTCTCTCTGTCTTATAGTTTTGCTTCCTGTCTGTTTACCTTGCCTTTGTTTCAAGTCAGACTCCTATTGCACATGCCTCTGTCTCCGATCCTTATCTGTTCCTGTACCCGTCTGTATTTGATACTGTTCTTAGTAAAGGCCCTTGCTGGTAATCTGGCTTGTCCCTGTTTGTTCCTTGCTCCCCGGTCTCAGTCCCTGCTCCCCGGTCTCAGTCTCTGCTCCCCGGTCTCAGTCCCTGCTCCCCGGTCTCAGTCCCTGCTCCCAGGTCTCAGTCCCTGCTCCCCGGTCTCAGTCCCTGCTCACGGACCTGTCCTGCCCCGCCTGTCCTGTTCCAGTCTCCTCGTTGCCAACCTCTGCTTGTTACCTGACTGCGCTTACTTCCGCCTGCCTCGGACCTCTGCTTGTCATCCGACTGCGCTGTCTGCTGCCTGCCTTGGACCCTTTGATTGTGACCCCTACTACGCTCCTGCTGTTCCGGCCACCGAGATCCTACCCGCCACAGGAGTCTCTCGTGACACATTGAATGTTTAAAAAAAATGTGTGATGTGATGCTGCGCAGCTGACAGCTGCAGAGAGGAGAGCACGTGTACACAACCCTATGAAGTGAGGAGAGAGCTGAGAGCAAAGAGGAGAGCGATCTAGATGCTGGTAAGTCCTCGCACTGCAAAATGGAGGTTTTCAAATCTCGGGAGCCATGCTCAGATCGTGTTATAAGCGATTCGCATTGTAGTGGATCACGCTAAAAATGGGAGTTATAGATGTACACATGGGGCAAAGTGAAAACACATTTATGATATCCTCAATCAGATAATCCATAGAAATAAATATATATATCATGGTCCTAGATGATTGAAATAATGATCTGTCAATTCTTATATGGCTTAAGTTGCTAGTATCTATAATGCTATTTACTCTTGCATGGTTTACCAACATATTTAATTACAGATTGTGAGGACTCAGGAGTCACGCGGCCCTCCGTGCACTCCCGCAAGACGCCAACGCATGTGCAGCCTCTCATCCTTTGTTCCGGCACCCGTTGCCTCTCCCCCGGAATCCCGTGCACTCACGCGTGCCTCCTCGCACATGCGCAGGGCTTTCCCCGATGGAGCGGCGCCCTGTACATGCGTGGCGCGCATGCGCGTTGGATTGGTCCCTGGTCACGTTGCGCGTCATCGCCGCTTGACGCTCCCAAGCGACGTGTCAAGCAAAATCAGCTTTAAACAGCCTCACCTGCCATAGCATCTTCCCAGCCTATCGCTGCCCCTGCGGAGGCCGCGCCTCCGCTCCACCACCCTTGGGGATTGATTCGTTCTGCCTATATATTGCTGAGCATAAATTCTTGTTCCCTGTGCTTACCTCTCCTGTCTGCTAGATCCCTGCCTTGCCTTGCCTTGCCCTGCCTTGTGTTTTCCCGTGTACCGATCCGGCTTGCCTCTGGACTACCGCTTCTCTGGATTACAGATCTCGGCTATCCTCGACCATCTGTCACTCTCCTACCCTGACCCTGGCTTACCTCCATCTACGATCCGGACGTCTCCAACACCGATCTCGGCTATTCTTCCATCTACGATCCGGACCTCTCCTGCACTGACCTCGGCAAGTATACGACAACTCTTATTTCTCCTACCCCGACCTGGCTGCCAAGACACTCTACATTGCGGACGCGACACCTGTGTCTGTGGCTGGTGTTTGCCCATTCCCATCTCAGTACCCGGGTCTCGTCTAGTCTGTGGTGAGCATGGCGTAATAGTATGCTTAGCCCCACAAACATAGACCCCGCTGAGGTGGGAGTGATGGTGGCATCTCATGCCGCTATGTTCCTCAAACTTGAGAAGTACCTAGAGCAGTCTGTCCGTCATATGGACTCCCTACGGAAGGACCTTCAGACACTCTAAGATCAGGTTCAACAGTGTGACGGTAGCTTTGAGACAGGCTATTAATAATACACACCAAATATAACTGGGTTGAACTGGACGAGACTTAGATATGATAAAATATAATTTATTCCTTGAAAAAGGTGAACACAACAAGATATACAAATAACAAACAAAATATGACACTTACTTAAAGGTTAGGACAAGAAAAGCCATCAGGATACAGGATGGGCCATTCCTTCCATAATTCAGGTTTAGATGTAGACATCACAGCAATACATGAAGATCATGAAGACCATACATGAAGACATTTGAGTAAGGGTGACTCTGGTTTAAATACCATTTCAACCCTCTCTCTTACAACCAAGGTGCCGAGCTGGCTAGAAAAAAATCTCTTTGAAGGAGATTTTGGCTTCCCTTGTAAGTGTGAAGACCGACACTAAAAAACACTCAGCCCCTTTGTTCTTGCCCTTAGCATAAACAATCAGGACAGTTAGCTTTTGATCTCTGGGCTATGTTAATTCCTCAGGATGCCCTTCCTGCCCTATTTAGCATAGCAGATGGAGTCTGAATTTTTCAGAGCAGATCCAAAATCCCAGATAAACTTTAATACGTACACATATTAAAAATACCCGGTTGTGGTAGGTGCAGTGGGTCCAAACTTTCCAGACCTTAATGCCGGAAGTGGTACACTATAGGGTCCAAATTTAACCCCGCTACGACCTTCGGAACCGGAGTTATACAAATACCACATAAACCATTTCATATTTTATTATAAAAATCTCCGCTAAAAAGAAATCTCAGCTTTTCACTAAATCCCCATTGAAAACAACAGGCTCTGCCACCATGGGTTTCAATGGAGCAACTCCGCCGTTGTAGTCAATGGAGTTTCCCGCCATAGACTTTCAATGGAGAAACCGCCGCCATTGAAGTCTATGAGAAAATCCAAAAATCTTTACATTCGTCCACACTCCGTCTGGTTGGTCTGAAGGGGCTGGGAAGGGGCATGCATTAAAGCCGGAACCTTGGCTACATGCCACCCAAATCCCATCCCGCTGGTCATTCCAGAACCGGAGATATGGACTTACATTTTTTATCATTTTACACTTAGTCGTTTTTTCACCACGCGACTTTTCCCCATAGGAATCAATGGCCGGCTCCACCATAGACAATGCATGGCGCACGCCGCCATTAGATTCAATGGTGCGACCCTCCAACTCCGCTCGACCCCTTACGGGGGTCTCTCATTCCTGGACCCGATGTGGATCGTGTGTGGGGGTTCCTAGGAGCTAGGGACAAAAACAACTTTATTCCCAGGGGCCCTAGAACTTAAGAATCCCACACCAATTGTCGTTGAAATAGACCTTAGTGATTAAACTCTTTTCAAAGACATTATATCCGCTTTTGCGGTTTGGATGGCTGCCAACCTGTTCCTCGAGGCCGGCGTTGAGGAATCTCCATTGAAGTCAATGAGCCCATTGACTTACAATGGGAAACCGCCGCTCCTCCTCTCGGATGCCACCTTCTGGTCGTCGCTGGAAAACAGGTCCAAAACAGCTACTTCTGCCATTAGAATGCATGGAGTCTCAATGGCGACTTATGGAAGGCTGCAAAATGGAACCTGCAAAAGCGGGAAAATGACACAAAGGGCTATAATCACTATTTTAATATTAACCCCTTCCCTCCCGCATCAACCCTAGTGTATGTGTGAGGGCAAACACCAGGATAACACATTACATTTACACAGGGGAATAAACATTTGGATACTGAAGCAAGGCAAAACACATTACTGGACCTCAGTCCAGTTAACCCCTTGCTTCCCAGAGGAGAGTAGAGGGTGGCCAAATGGGGGTGTAACCCCTTTAATCCCGGGCCAAATACTCTCTATCATGACAAATAGGTTAACCCCTTGTCGTCCGAACCACGACTTCTCACTCCCAACCGGTACTCTGGAGATCCCATAGAATGTCGTGTGTTCCTCAACCAATGCCTTATCCAGTTTGAGATGACGCCCTCCAGAATCCTTACGCCTTGGTCCAGGGTAGCCTATATAATTTCATTACTCACCGACGATGCATTGGCCTTGGCCTCCCCCATCTGGGAACAGAAAAGGGACCTCACACAAGACATTGGACAATTCACTAAAGAGTTCAGACGTGTCTTTGATACCCCAGGTCGCAAAACCACTGCCGCTTCCTCCTTTTTTCTAATTTCTCAGGAGAATCGTTCCGTGGCCAGGTATGCATTGGCATTCCGGACAATCGCCTCTGAGACAGGATGGAACAACGAGGCCCTTTCTTCTGCCTTCTGGCAGGGACTCTCGGAAAAACTGAAGGATGAACTCGCCGCACAAGAGCGTCCAGCCGACCTGGAGGAGCTCATCGCCGTCTGCATCTGGGTGGACCAGCGCCTGCAGGAAAGAGAAGCTGAGCATTCTCGCCATCGTCAGGTACCCAGCAGATCTTCCTTTGTCCTCCCCTCTTTTTCGGAGGTTGCTGCTGTCGATGTTCCAGAACCCATGCAGTTAGGAGGCAACAAGCTGTCCGTCTCGGAGAAACAGCGCCGCGGCGCATCCGGTCTTTGCCTCTATTGCGGCAATACTGGTCATATAGCTCTTCGCTGCCCTCTCAAATCGGGAGGCGGCCGACCCCAACTAAGTTCCAGAAGAGTCTCCATGGGTACACTCTCTAACTCCTCTATTTCCAAGGAATCTTTACCCAACAGAATCCTGATCCCAGTATCCCTTCAGGGCCCGGGTTTTGCGGTTACCACTTCGGCCTTCATCGACTCCGGTTTGGGAGGTAACTTTGTCGATCAAGACTTTGCCACTAGGAACAACATTCCACTTAGAAGAAAGAAAACTCTGGTGGGATTGGAGGCCATAGATGGACGTCCGCTGCAACCGGCCTTTATCATCCTACAAACTTTTGACTTTTCTCTTGTGTGCGAACAGACCCACAGGGAGGTGATTTCCCTGGACGTCATCCACTCCCCGTCTGCGGAGGTCATCCTGGGTCTTCCTTGGCTGCAACATCACAACCCACACATCAATTGGGATAAACTAAGGCCTATCTCATGGAATACCAAATGCTCCACGACCTGCGTTACACCACCTCAGAAAATCTGCAGCATGGAAATGCCCGTACAGGTACTGAGCACTTTACCGGACTACTATTCTGAATTCAGGGACGTTTTCGATAAAGCCAAGTCGGAGACACTTCCCCCCCCACGTCCCTTCGACTGTCCCATAGACCTCTTGTCGGGTTCCATCCTCCCCAGGGGATGCTCCTATCCCCTCTCTCTCCCTTGAGACCAAGGCCATGTCTGACTACATCCAGGAGAATCTTCAGAAGGGTTTCATCAGAAAATCCTCTTCACCGGCAGGGCCAGGGTTCTTTTTCGTCAAAAAGATAGATGACACCCTTCATCCGTGTATTGACTATCGGGGCCATAACAAGATTACCATAAAGAACCAATATCCCCTACCGCTAATATCTGAATTGTAAGACCGTCTTCAAGGTTCTACCATTTTCACAAAATTAGACATACGTGGAGCATATAATTTAGTGAGGATACATCGGGGCGACGAGTGGAAGACCGCCTTGAACACAAGGGATGGCCATAATGAATATCTAGTTATGCCATTTGGCCTGTGTAATGCCCCCGCGGTCTTTCAGGACTTTGTAAACAAAATATTCAGAGATCTTCTCAACAACTTCCTTATTGTCTACATCGACGACATTTTGATTTTTTTCAAGTCTCTTCCGAAACATATTGAACAGGTCAAGCAGGTACTACTACACCTCTATGCCAAGCTGGAGAAATGACACTTCCACCAAACCTCTACTACCTTCTTAGGATACATTATCTCCGATTCTGGTTTTTCCATGGACCCCTCCAACCTAAAAGCTGACATGGAGTGGCCACTTCCTAATTCTCTCAAGGGCATTTAGACATTTCTGGGCTTTGCCAATTACTATAGAAGATTTATCTACACATTTTCTTCCATTGTTGCGCCTATCATGACTCTTACCAAGGAAGGAGCTGACGTCGTGTCTTGGCCTCCTGAAGCAATCCTGGCCTTCGACGTCTTGAAGAAACCCTTTAGCTCTGCTCTGATCCTGATTCACCCCAATCCTAAACTCCCTTTCACCCTACAGGTGGATGCTTCTGACATTGGAGCCGGCGCCATCCTATCCTAAAGAAAGTCTCCTTCAGCCAAGTTGCACTCTTGTGCTTTCTTTTAAAAAAAAATTCTTCTGCACAACAGAACTATGACGTGGGCAACAGAGAACTACTAGCTATCAAACTCGCCTTGGAGGAATGGAGGCATCTATTAGAGACAGCGAGTCAAATTACCATTTTGACGGATCATAAAAAACTCATGTATCCGGAGAGCGCTAAACGCCTGGCTGCCCGTCAGGCTCGCTGGTCTATTTTTTTTTTCACATTTCAACTTTTTCATATCCTTCATACCCGGTTCCAAGAATCTTAAGGCTGATGCCCTTTCCTGCCAATTTCTATCAGCGACCATTCTCCCCTCTAAGCTCATCATATCCGCCAACTCGTTCGACATACTAGACGACATTCTGCGAGATCAGACCAACATTCCAGAGAGTCTGGAGGTTCTGGACGGTTGTCTCTTTGCCGCACCACCCTTTCGCAGGAGAATTTTGGAGTGGGGTCACTCTTCAAAGACTGCCGGTCTTCCTGGATCTATAAGAACTTCTGATCTTATCTCACGGACGTTCTGGTGGCCCAACATTCAAGCAGACGTAAAGGAGTTTTTCAAGGCATGCACCACATGTGCTCGGAACAAGGTCCCTCTCAGCAAACCCCCTGGACTCTTACACCCCCTTCCCATCCCAGATCGCACCTGGAACCATTTGTCAATGGACTTCATTGTGGAACTACCCATTTCCAGGGGCATGAACACTATCCTCGTGGTCATCGACCGCTTTTCAAAACAGGCACACTTTGTCCCTCTCAAAGGGCATCTGGACTCACCCACACTGGCAGATAATTTTTGCAGAGAGATCTTCCGCCTTCATGGAGTTCCCTCAACCATCGTTTCTGATAGGGGTTCCCAGTTTCTTTCTAAATTTTGGCGGGCTTTTTAAAAAAAAAATTGGTAATTTCCTTGCATTTCTCATCTGGGTACCACCCCCAGACTAACGGTCAAACAGAGAGGACCAACCAGTCGTTAGAGCAGTACCTGCGCTGCTTCATCACGGATACCCAGGATGACTGGACAGACATTCTTCCCTGGGCAGAATTCGCCCACAATTCCTTACGGAATGAATCCACACAAGCCTCTCCTTTCTTTGTGAACTATGGATTTCATCCTGCACAGCTACACATCACCCCTTCCTCTTCAGGGGTTCCGGCAGCAGACAACTGGATCCACACCTTGCAAGATTCATGGATCAAAATTCAGGAAAATTTGAGAAAAGCTTCCTCTAGACAGAACTTACAAGCAGACCGCCACCGCCGAGGAACTCCAGAGCTATGGCCAGGAGACTGTCAGGGTTCTGCTCGCCACAAACCAGGGTCGGACCGCGAGGCTGAGGTGGGGTTGTAAAAGCACTGACCTGAGACCGCGCAGACTGATCCGGATTGCGCAGTTCGTTGTCGTACATCGCAGGATAAGGATAGGAGAAGACAGCGTCGTCGTTGTACAAGCCAGGGTCAGGGCTGGAGATATCAGGATAAACATTGTTCAAGCAAGAGTTTGGCAACATGTAGTCAGGAGAGCCCCGCTTCAGCTTAGGAGCGCGGGGTTGGGCTCTGCACGAGCGACGGCCATGGCCCATGGTGCTGGTCACAGGAGATGGTAAGCAGACCAGCGTAGCACACCGCTTGCTGCACGGGTGAACCAGTGCTACAGCGCAAGAGTCCTGAGCGGCCTGGGGAATCCTCTGTAACAGCGCAGGAACCAGGACACGGCCTCTCTAGATTAGGGAAAGAGTAGGCCCCAGGAACCAGGAAGCTATAGCAAGACAGGGAAACCACCGCTGCAGTGCAGGAATCCAAGAAGCTGAAGGACGCAGAGACGAAACCTCCGCTTCAGTGCAGGAATCCAGGAGGCTGAAGGACGCAGGGACGAAACCTCTGCTTCAGTGCAGGAATCCAGGAGGCTGAAGGACGCAGGGACGAAACCTCTGCTTCAGCACAGGAGAACAGGAAGCTGAAGGACGCAGGACGGAACCTCCGTATCAGCATAGGAGAACAAGCGGGCTTGAAGGGAGCTGAAGGACGCAGGGCGGAACCTGGTATCAGCATAGGAGAACAAGCGGCTTGCAGGAAGCTGAAGGACGCAGGGCGGAACCTGGTATCAGCATAGGAGAACAAGCGGCTTGCAGGAAGCTGAAGGACGCAGGGCGGAACCTGGTATCAGCATAGGAGAACAAGCGGCTTGAAGGAAGCTGAAGGACGCAGGGCTGAACCTGGTATCAGCATAGGAGATCAAGCGAGGGCTTGTGGCAAAACAGTAGTGACATCCAGTTAGGACTATGCTCGGCAGGGAGCATTATGGGAAGACAGTACTTAAAGGCCAGCGGGCCAATCCCCGGAGGGGGGTGTGAAGGTACTGCTCCAATGAGTGAATGCAAGTCTAGGTTGCAGTGATAGGCTGCACAGCTGCAATAGATACCAGAGGGAGTGTGTATTGCTTTGGTGAGTGAATCCAGGCTGCAGCAAACATCAGGAGAGGTGCTCCAGGACTGCACTTGTCTGCAAGGTAAGGCAACCAGTAAACTGCGGAGCGGATTCCTTACAGTACCCCCCCCTTCACGCGAGACCTCCGGGCGAACATGAGCACACCTAGAGTTGGGGAACCGGGAATTGTTGCTGAACCGTCTAGGATTGGGGTTAGAGTCGTGGTCCAGAGACTCGTGGTTAGTCCTTAGTGTACCCCCACCCCCCGGTGAGAACTGCAGCCAGACAGGACCATCCATGGGTCTTGGGGACATTGAGTTGTTCCTAAAATTCTTTAGGTGGGAAGGGCATCCGTAAAGGAGCAGTTCTTTGGTGAGTACAGTTCTAGGATATGAGATTGATGGAAGAAACATCTTTGGTACATGGCTCGCCTCGCAAAATGTCTTGGAAATCCAGGGCTGTGAAGAACCAGAGAGTTCCAGAGCAGAAACGGCAGAAGAACCCCCAGTGAAAGCCCAGTCTTTAATAAAGGAACCGGAATCTAGGATCAGCGGCCCTGATAGTTGATCGAATACACCAGGAGGAACTTTGTAACAGAAAAAATCTTGGCTGACCACTGCATGTTGGAATTTGCGAGGAATTTTTCCTCTAGAAGGCTCCCAGGTAATGGTTAGTAAGGGTGTAGGCTGGTTGGAAGCATCTCCCGTTATTGGTATGGAAGGTGACAAGGCAAGCAGTAAACCAGGCATAGGGACCGAAATCTTGGGATACGTACAGAGTATTTCCAACTGAGAGGAAATCACAGGGGCAACCGAAAATTCCGATGGACAAAACCATGGTTTAGCAGGAGCAGAGAAGCAACCAACAGTAGCGCTCTCCAATACTGGGAAATCTTCATTGGAAGATAGTATTTTCAGTGAATCAGGAATAGACATTGGGATTTTCATGTCAGTATCTTGAGAAAAAGGCAGAGCCAGGGTAGTGGTGGGAGGGAAGCTAACATCAGAAGCTGAAGTCTGTACCTCAGTGACAGGGCCCTGAGAATCAACAAGCAGCAAGTATGAACTATGAAAACTCTTAATGACAGGCACCTTAGGAGTACAAGGAGTCTTTTCCAAAACTGCAATGGCCCTAACCACAGGGGTACCTAACCTGACAAAAACATGAATTGGTGTGTTTTCTAGTACAAAATCTCTGATCACAGGACTCCTAACCGATAGTGAGGGTGTCTGGGTTTGATTAGAGAAAAAATCAGATGTATTGATAAGTGACTTAGAAACAATTACTGAGGTTCTAGATTTGCTGGACATGTGAGAAAAAATACCCTTTAAGACAGGAGTTTTCATTTCTTCCCAGAGTAACCCCATGTTTGCTGGGACATATTTAGACACAGTACTGAGGGACTGGGTTTCAGCAAAGGCAGGACAGCTAAATAGCTCAGATTTAAACCCCAGGACTTGTAAAATATGCATGGTGACCTCAGACAGTACTAAGGAAGTGACCACAGATATGCTGATCCCTGGAGAATTAGCCTGGACAGAGAAATCAGGGGGACCCCCAATCAGGATACTCCTTGTAGGAAGAGCTTCAGAATCAGAAGGAGAATCATTACCTCTCAGAGTCTCAAAACTAGTAAGACACAATTCAGCGAAAAGAGAAACAGTGTGCAAGCTTTTTACTAATCTATATGAAAAAGCGTCACTTTTGGGAGAAAACCGTGCGTCAGCAAACATTCCTGGGAACACAATATGAACCCCAGGAGGGACATACAGACTACTGTATGCTTTTAACCCTAAGCTTAAAGAGGAGGAGAACTCAGACAGTACCCGGGGGTTAATTAAAACTGTACTGGTCTCTGAAGTAGGTATTTGGTAAGGAATGTCTGGGAACCCAGAAATTACTGCAGACTCCCTAATATAGGAACTATGCGCTGAAGCAGGGATCACCGCTATGTGGGCGACAGGCTGGTTCAGTGAAATACCCGGGAGAAGGGACTCTGCGACCAAGCTTAGGGAAAAACCTGACTCCTGACTACTTTTATCAGGAACCAAAACTTTAGCCGAAGTCTCCGGAGGCGAAACTGCGGAAACTTGAGCTGAAGCAGGGGATTTATAGCAAAGAATATCTAAGGACTCCGTACGGTTATGGGAATCCCTCAATGCAACCTCTGCTGTCTGACTTGTGGATTCATTCTCTGAGGCTAAAACGAAGGCATTAACTTGGAGGCAGCAAGAATTTACAGGGGTTAATGCAGACAGTGCCTGAGAGTAAAACACAGGAAAACTTTTCTCTGTACTAGGAGAGACAAGGAATCTCTCCTCTGGAGCTAGGGGCTTAACCATGGCTGGCAGAGAACAGGGATTTACCAAAGGAAACTCAGAGAGCTGCCCCACAGGGGTTAATACAGAAATGACCCTGGGAACAGAACTTAGGGATTCTTTCTCTGACGGGGAAAGCGCACGGGACTGCCTAGCAGAGGTTAAAGCTGGAAAACCCTCAAGAGCAGGAGTGACAGATTCGGAGTTAGAAATAGGGAAACAAAGGGACTTATTCTCTGATAGTAGAACCTTAGTGTTGGCTAGTGAAACATATGTATTCTCCAGGGGAACCTCACAGGACTGCTCTGCAGGGGTTAAAGCTGGAAAACCCTCAAGACCTAGAGAAAGGACTTCTGAGCTAGAAATAGGAGAACTAATGAACTTATTCTCTGATACAAGACCTTTAGTGCTGGGTAGAGCAACATATGTATTCTCCAGGGGGACCTCACAGGACTGATCGGCAGGGGTTAACGAAAACATATCATTGGTGTCAGGGAACCCGGCCAAACACTCAGGGCAAGGATCCGTGGTAGACCAGGGATACAGCCAAGCGGCAGCGAAGCTGGCGAGGGGAGGATCCTGTTCCTTTATGCAAATGTCCAATGTCATGGAAAGGATATGGAGTGTTTTTTGGGCATCAGTCAACATGAGGAGAGGGTCCTCTTTTGCTATATAAATGTCTAAAGACAAGGCCAGGGAAGAGAGTTCCTTTTGGGCGTCGTCCAATTCTAAAGGGTACACATTCTCCCAAGTTAAAGGGTAACCAGGAAAGCAAATACAAGCGGCCAGCGATTGTTTTAAGTCCCGGAGGCGGAAAACCTTCATCATGAGATCATTACGGCATTTGTTTTGCAAAGGGGTTAAACCTACAAACACAATCAGATCTCCAATCAGGGGTATTATCTCACATAGAAACTGGTATTCAGACTGGGACTGGTCTACAGGCCGGGACAGGCTTTCAGATAGAAACTTACCAACCCTCACCACAGGGCGGTCCGAGTTTGTGAGGCCGAGCATACTGTCAGGGTTCTGCTCGCCACAAACCAGGGTCGGACTGCGAGGCTGAGGTGGGGTTGTAAAAGCACCGACCTGAGACCGCGCAGACTGATCCGGATTGCGCAGTTCGTTGTCGTACATCGCAGGATCAGGATAGGAGAAGACAGCGTCGTCGTTGTACAAGCCAGGGTCAGGGCTGGAGATATCAGGATAAACATTGTTCAAGCAAGAGTTTGGCAACATGTAGTCAGGAGAGCCCCGCTTCAGCTTAGGAGCGCGGGGTTGGGCTCTGCGCGAGCGACGGCCATGGCCCATGGTGCTGGTCACAGGAGATGGTAAGCAGACCAGCGTAGCACACCGCTTGCTGCACGGGTGAACCAGTGCTACAGCGCAAGAGTCCTGAGCGGCCTGGGGAATCCTCTGTAACAGCGCAGGAACCAGGACACGGCCTCTCTAGATTAGGGAAAGAGTAGGCCCCAGGAACAAGGAAGCTATAGCAAGACAGGGAAACCACCGCTGCAGTGCAGGAATCCAAGAAGCTGAAGGACGCAGAGACGAAACCTCCGCTTCAGTGCAGGAATCCAGGAGGCTGAAGGACGCAGGGACGAAACCTCTGCTTCAGTGCAGGAATCCAGGAGGCTGAAGGACGCAGGGACGAAACCTCTGCTTCAGCACAGGAGAACAGGAAGCTGAAGGACGCAGGACGGAACCTCCGTATCAGCATAGGAGAACAAGCGGGCTTGAAGGGAGCTGAAGGACGCAGGGCGGAACCTGGTATCAGCATAGGAGAACAAGCGGCTTGCAGGAAGCTGAAGGACGCAGGGCGGAACCTGGTATCAGCATAGGAGAACAAGCGGCTTGAAGGAAGCTGAAGGACGCAGGGCGGAACCTGGTATCAGCATAGGAGATCAAGCGAGGGCTTGTGGCAAAACAGTAGTGACATCCAGTTAGGACTATGCTCGGCAGGGAGCATTATGGGAAGACAGTACTTAAAGGCCAGCGGGCCAATCCCCGGAGGGGGGTGTGAAGGTACTGCTCCAATGAGTGAATGCAAGTCTAGGTTGCAGTGATAGGCTGCACAGCTGCAATAGATACCAGAGGGAGTGTGTATTGCTTTGGTGAGTGAATCCAGGCTGCAGCAAACATCAGGAGAGGTGCTCCAGGACTGCACTTGTCTGCAAGGTAAGGCAACCAGTAAACTGCGGAGCGGATTCCTTACAGAGACAAGGTATGGCTATCTTAAAAAAACATACATTTAAAGGTTCCCACTCTCAAACTAGCACCAAGGTTTTTGGGCCCTGTAAGAGATGTGTGCAGAGGGAAAAAATGGAGACCGTTTTTAAGGTGAAATTAAAATAAGGCTTTATTGCGCCTGTCCCTTTAATACAGCAAAACATGTGAAATAGTGAGCCAAACAAAACCTGCTCCACTTTGGCATATATGTATCCTTATATTCCAGCCCTTTTTAACTGGGTGGCTACCCAAGCTATTCATCAGCCCAAGTCATACAGTATAGATATATATAGACAACAGTCATTGGAAAATAAAGTCTTATCTGTTTGCAGGGTTGCTGCCTTTTCTCCGGATAATCAGCATCCAGGTTTAGAAGTCTTATTTGCAGTGGAGACGGTGGGTTGGTCAGCGCATGGGTTTTTGCGCACAAGATGAAAAGAGAGGATAAGGAACACATGATTAGTGTTTAGTTAGCCAAACAGTACATTATGCAGTAATAAAAGGTTGTCTCCTAAAGTATTTAATAAAATGCTTGAATAAAAACCTTGAATAAAAACTTTTTCATATGTTTAAAAATGGAGTTCTGTGATTAATTGAACTGATCTAAGGTTGGGGGTAGTGAGATAAAAAAGGGGGGTAAGAGCGGGTGATTAGCGGGCTTTTATATAGCCTGTTGTCTGACAGGGGTAGTAGTGCTGATTAGCAGAATATGAGGGGCAGTCTTACTTTATCAAAGTGCTGCCAGAAGCAATGAATAGCTTCCTCCCCCTCCCAATGGAGGCAGTATGCAAGTGACTTATCTCCCGGGTGCCCAATTTAGAAGAAAAAAGGGCCGAACGCGGTGAGTAAGTAAAATAGAATTTATTAGGTGCAAAAAAACAGCAAACAAGAATAACACTCACTGCGAAACGCGTAGTTCCCTGCCGGAGCCCATTGCCTGAAGGACCCAGCCAGCCTGCTGACATCCGGTAAGCCCTCCCCTTCCAGTCCCGCCATCGGACGCGATCACGGGAGGCACACTGGTCGGAGGAGCGTGAACGGACGATCGGGCTGAAGCTGGGCTGTTGCCCAAGCTGTATCGTGAGTGTTATTCTTGTTTGCTGTTTTTTTGCACCTAATAAATTCTATTTTACTTACTCACCGTGTTCGGCCCTTTTTTCTTCTAAATTGGGCACCCGGGAGATAAGTCACTTGCATACTGCCTCCATTGGGAGGGGGAGGAAGCTATTAATTGCTTCTGGCAGCACTTTGATAAAGTAAGACTGCCCCTCATATTCTGCTAATCAGCACTACTACCCCTGTCAGACAACAGGCTATATAAAAGCCCGCTAATCACCCGCTCTTACCCCCCTTTTTTTATCTCACTACCCCCAACCTTAGATCAGTTCAATTAATCACAGAACTCCATTTTTAAACATATGAAAAAGTTTTTATTCAAGGTTTTTATTCAAGCATTTTATTAAATACTTTAGGAGACAACCTTTTATTACTGCATAATGTACTGTTTGGCTAACTAAACACTAATCACGTGTTCCTTATCCTCTCTTTTCATCTTGTGAGCAAAAACCCGTGCGCTGACCAACCCACCGTCTCCACTGCAATTCTAAGAAGATTCCGGGCTTTATCTTCTCTACAGGTCCAGCTGCAGAAAACAACAAGGACAAGTATACACTACCCTTTATTTGGTTACACATCACAAAACAGGCTGCATCACAAGCCTAAAAAACAAGGGAGCGCCCCAGCCTCTATTCTTTTAGAAGTCTTATTTGTCAGCTCCAGACATCTGTGTTTCCTCGGTCAGTCTCACCTGTGAGACTCAGGAACCTCTGCTCTGTTTCCTAGTTCAGTTCACGTGTGAGCTCAGGAGTCTCTCTTCCTGTCTCAAAGGCAGGCTTTTCTAACAAACCTCTAATCAGCCAGGTGGTGTTGGTTAATTGACTATTAGCAGTTAACCACCACACTGCTGGATTAGAGGCACATTTTGACCAGGGACAAGTCCCCTGTTACATACCTCCCCTTTTTGTGGGAAGCTCGGGCTTGACACGGCCAAAGCCCATCCTTCCACTCTCATTGGAGATCTTTCTGTGACTTAAATGAGAGTGGATGGAGGAAGAGAACCCTCAGTCCCGCTGGGATTGAAGCCCTTTCTTCAGTTTATTTGTGTCTCTTCCCGAAGATGCTTGAGCTCAGCACTCCTCAGTCGCTTGAGGAGGACTTTTCCCAAATATTGTCTTCTTTCTGAGTGCGTGGTCATGAGATTTCCCTTGCGTCAGGTGCTCCTCTTTTTGTAGATAAACTGTATGGCGACCGTTGTAGAGCAGTTAGGACTAGCCCTTTGAGTTTTCCACCCTGGAAGCTGTCTTTCAGCACTTCCTCTACTCAACGGAGTTGCCAGTTCAGCTTCTTTGGGATTTAGTTGCACTTCCACCTTCCTTTCCAGAGAACATCCTATCTTCTCAGCTTCACCAGCTAGGGATTTTTCTGGTTTTGATTAGGCACGTATACCTTTTTGTGTTGCCTGTTGGGCCGTTGAAGGTTTAGCTAGTGCTTGCTTAGGTAGTTTAGACTTTGCAACCTTGTTTTTTAGGTGAGCGGTGTTCCCAGCTCTCACTGTACCTTTTTTTCTTTGGGTTTTTGTGACTGTGGGATACTGATTCTTGGTTAGGGTCAATACTTGTCCTTGTAGTACTGTAACCTCATCCGTGAGAGATCCCTGTTTTTTGAATGCGTCTTGCAAGTCTCTTCTGAGGGAATTTATCTGTGCACTTTGCTTTCTCTGAGTTTGTATCAGTGTCTCCTTCATATTCTGGAGCTCTGTAATTTTTGTCGTCAAGGTTGCCGCTGCGTCTGTTTTCTCCTTGGTGAAATGACTCAATGGGATGGAACAGACTCTCTGTCTCTCCAGCTCTTCTCCAGTTTCTGGGCCTTCTCCCACTCCACTCTTATAGAGTCACCTGGTATCGAAGCTCCGCCTCCAATGATGCTCTGGTGACATGCAGCGTGGCCTTTAGCTCCTCATACTGCTCTGTGGGGGGCAATGGGTATTCAGACGTTCCTGTAGCACTTGTATCTCTTGAGCAGCCTGCAGATTTTCTTCCTGCAGAGTTCGCTGCTTCTCCTTGGCATTCTGGAGTTGTGTATGCAGACCTTGCAGTTGGTTCTGTAGTCGGTGCTCTGCTTCAAACTTTTCACCTTCCAGAAGTTTTTTTATTTTTTCCAACTCGTGGAGCTTTTTTGTCAACTCAGAATTTTCTTTTTTAGTCTTAAATTTTCTCTTTTTTTCAGTCTCTGTAAAATTCAGGGCCTTCTTGTAGTCCGCCTTCCATTTTTGCACTTCTGCTTGGAGACCGACTGTCTCCTGGCGTGAGGTTTCCTTCTCTGGTTGAGGGTCTGAAGCTCCTTCTGAGAGACTTTGAGACCTGTATTAAGATTGACAATAGTTTCTTTAGAATTTTCCAGCTCCTCAGCGAGACTGTGAAGTTCCTTTTTGGAGACTTCCAGTTTTGTGCGGCAGGTGCCGATCTCGTGGTGTGAGGCATCCAGTGCTGTGCAAAGTGTATGAACCTCCTTCTGGGATAAGTCCACCTCTGTCCGGACACTGTTGACCTCTTTTTGTGAGGCATTCAGTTCTATGCGGAGAGTGTGAACCTCATTCTGAGAGACTTCCACCTCTCTATGGCACTTGCAAACCTCTTGCTGAAAGACTGTAATCTCTTTCAGTGCCTCCTCATATTTCTGCTTCAGATTAGCAGTCAGTCTATCATATTTGCTCTGTTTTTCATCCATGACTGTAATAGTAGCATTTGCTGTATCTACATTTATCCTTAAATCCTCCAAGTCGGTCCCAGATTCAGAGTACATTGCGAGAAGAGTCTTCTGTAGCTCAGCATTAGCTTCCCTCTCCAGTTTCAATTGTTCCCGGAGCAGATCACAGTCACGCCTGGCAATTTTCAGGACATCTTCAGGGCTGGTCAAGGGATCGTTACTCATTGGTTCCGGCTCCGCTTCACTGGTATGGTTAGTTGAGGGATTCTTACTATTAGCACCGGAGAGACACTTCTTTGGGGTACACGACTTCTGCCTTGGGCCCTCTGGATATTCGGTCATCCACGGGACAAATTGTCCATTTTCTCTAGGCTGCGGAGCCTCTCGGACACCCTTTCCTCCGCGGGATCTGCAGATGTGTCTGTTCCTTCCACGGTAAGTGAAGACTCTTTTCTCTTTTTCCGCCTTTTTGTTTTTGACGACTCCATCCCGTCAGGGATACTGGGGTCTCCGTATTTATTTGAAATTTTAGCAGCTTCACTGGATCCACATGCTTTTCTTGCGATTGTATTAGCTGGGGTATATATTCGGTGATCTGCTGCTCTGTCACACCCCCATTATGCAAACATGACCCATTTTTGATGCCTTCTCCATTTGCAAAAGTATTTTAGCTTCCTCAATCTCACAGATATTTGGTGGTTTATAGCATATTCCCACAAACATTTTCTTTATACGTTTACCTCCACTGCTAATTTCTATCCACAAAGTCTCTACATTTTCATAATTCCCTTCATAAACATCATCCCTTACAATAGGTTGCACCTTGCACCACACACATCCATAAAACCTGAGGTAACCAATTGTTCGTTGGTTCTTTCACATTTAACAATGCACTCAGTGCCAATCTGTTCATCAGATTTTGTGCTTTCCGAAATTAAACATTAGGTTTTTTCGAATTCAGTCTTTAGGGACAGGGTCATTCTTCACGTTGTGCCAGTACTTGTTTGCTATCTGCTTAATCTTGCCTGTCTCTCTGTTATAATTGGTGAGAAAGGCCGAATCAACGTTATTTTCTTTCTCTGACTTCGGTTTCTTATCTTTCACCTTAATTAAATCCTTCCTATCAAGTGAACAGATTTTGTTCAAATCTTCCTTTACCTTAATCCCCTGATAGTCTCTATCCAGAAACCTATTTTAGAATAACTGAGATTGTTTGTTAATTTCCTCTTTTTCTGTGAAGTTGCTCATTAGTCTGGCAACTCATCTGCACAATAAAGATGTTACTATCAACCGGTTTAAAATAATTGTTTGTCTTTAGTGTATTGTACAATATACAGTATATGGTGAAGTCTAGAAAATTGATTTCTGTGTGAATTTAAATTCACATTGCTATTGTTAATATACTGTAGGATACAGTATGAACTCCCCAGTGCTTTATTGGCCACCTCTCCAAATGAAAAATACACAGTATATTCAGGGAAAGAAGTGCATATAAAAGTGTAATTTTGGTAGGGTAGGACCTACTGAAATTATAGCATGACGTGGTTGCAGGCGTTAAATATTTTGGTCAAAGATTTGCACTAACTGACCCATATTTATGAAGAAAGAATGTAGATAAAATACATATTAATGTACAAAATATGTTTTCATATTGGATGTAGCTTTGGGGCCATTGTGTGTGTATATATATATATGTGTGTATACATATAAAAAAAAAATATATATATATATATAAATATGCAAATATAGCTGTATGCTCATCTGCATGTCTTAGGCAGGTCTGCAACCCCGCCTTTCCCCATTATCACCCAGCATACAGCACTTCCACTGCAGCAAGGGATTATGGGAAATGACATGCAAATGAGCACACAGTGTCACTTTTTGCCTCAATAACCATATATATATATAAAACTATAAACACAGGTGCCATGTAAGACAATGTTAGCTGGTATGTCTGACTAAATAGACTAAATGTACATAACAGTGGATCCGTGATAAAATGGAAATTGAATCCGAGTCCGATGTTGGTAGGAACCTAAGAAATTATGAAAGAGAACCAATATAGTGAAACATAGTAATACTGGTTTATATGCGTAAAAGGTAGATGGCTACTTACAATGTAGCAGACAATATCAGCATTGTGGATAACAATCCCTGCACGGTCAAGGCGGTGGAAGTCGGCGTCTGTGCCTCCACGCTGGTATATCCCGGAAACTCCGCTCGAATCAAGAGCTCCAGCTCTCGTTGTTTTTTTCCTCTTGTCATGTTAAGATAACGACAGGGGATTCTGGGGAATCCGTCAACTGTGATAGTCCTGTAGCTTGTATTGTTGCCTGTGCTGCTGGTTCACTGATTGCACGGCATAGATGTATCAAAGCCGTCTAATATGCATAAGGTTAAGACAAAAATCTCAACCCTACCCGTTTAGTTTCAGACAGAAACTTTCTAAGGGGTTATTGGATTATTTGAAGACGGTATCTCTTTGTCAACTGAATGATGATTGTGGCTGCTCTTTCTGATGAACTTTCATACCCCACTATGATGTTTCTCCATCTCTTGCTAATGATGAAGCCTCTCTGTTACACCAAATATCATCATACACCCTGGATTACACAAAAGCCTTACACTACTGCACCGACACACTTTATTCGAGCAAATACCCAGTATGTACCTGGCAGATACCTGGAATGCGCCGCTCCTCACCTCTGACAAGCCCCGTTGTGTTTGCCTTCCCACCCTGGGTTCATGCCTGGCTGACGGGCGGCTGATCTGTTAAATGATAATGATTAGGATTTAATAGGCTGCAATGCTTCGCGTGTCTACCAGATGGCATAAATTCATGAATTGTAATGCAGTATATATATATATATACTGTGCAGTATTGCAGCCAGTGGGAATAAAATGCTTCAATCCCTGCCTGGAAAATACCTCAATGCACTCGGGCAGAAAACAGTCACAAACCTCAATACACCCGGGTATACCCGAATTCGTGGGACTAGCTGAGCTCGAATAAAGTGTGTCGCCAGTGTATCTACTGAATGTTAGTGGAGAACTCGGAAAACCAACACACCAAGCACCACTTATTCTAATGGCAAACATCACAAATGTACAACTTGCAAACAACTACTCAAAAGTCTATTTATACTGTTAAACTCTTTAGCAGGTGATATTCAACTTAACCAAGGCCCTCCATTGCCAACTCTGTCCCATGCCCCTGACAATACCCCTTTCAAATTCCAAAAAGGTCTATCTGTCGCCCATATAAATATCCGGAGCCTGCTGCCCATCTGGATGAACTATGGGCATGGGGCTTTATGCATAAACCCAAAGCCATCATTCTCAAAGAAACATGCCTAACTCCAAAAACCCTCAATGTAACTTTTACCATTCAGGGATACTCCATTTCTAGGAAAGACAGGTCAAAGAGAGGAGGAGGGGTGTTATTATATATTGCAGATACCTTACAATTTATGCTGCTACATTGTCCCCTAAGCCCACCTCTTTTGAAATCCTATATGGCAAAATATGCTTCCCCTTTTCTAAGACCGTTTTTACTGCTAGCATCTACCGCCCCCCTAAAGCCCCACTACAATCCCTGACTGTTGTCACCAAGTTTATTGGCTCAATTTCTTCTGAATGAGAAGAGTGAGCTACTAGATCTTTGAGATTTCAACTACAATTTGCTCGATCCTAAAAACAAGAAAATCAAGATACAACTCAAGTCACTTAACCTAATGCAACTATTTTCCCCAACCCACATGCACAAACCTAAAATCTCACAACCATTCCTTGATAGAGTGGATACTCTCCTCTAGTTCCAGCAGAATCTTATCCTCTGTCATGCTACCTGACATTTTCAGTGACCATGCAATAGTATACTGTGTAAGGAAAATCAGACCACCCCAATCAAGCCCTAAAGTTCTCCTCACTAGAATATTTCTAAACTTTAACCCACAACAGTTTCTAGCTGATCTTACCAGCTGCCTTTGGTACAGAATAGACTTAATTCTCAACCCCGATTCTGAACGCAACTATTTCCAATCAGTGTTCTTAAAACTCTGTGATACCCATGCTCCCCTATGCAGAATATGTGGGGCCCACCTTCCGTGGGTTACAACTGACCATATATACCTCTACCATCTGAGTTTCAGAATTGATAGAATACAATATTACCATATCCGGGTGCTGGCCTAATGGCAGTTTGGAGTGTCATACCTAGGAGGGTACTGACTGGATCACATGCTGTTGGTGTGATGCCTGTCAGTACCTGGACCTTCCCTGTTATGGGGCAGGGTTACAAACCCCTCCCCAGGTATAAAAGTTATCACTCCACTAAATTGTGTCTGGCTTCCCTCCCTCTATGGAGTGGAAGAGATTCCACCTTGCCCCATCAGGGGGTAAGTAGGTTAAGGATTGGCTCTTGGGACCTCAAGCCTCTGGGGTCTGATCCAGGGAAGATGGAGGAATTGGAAAATGCTGTATCTACCTCAATAAATACCAGTTTTACCATCACTGGCATGATTGTGACTATGAAGGAGGAGTGCTTGTGGGGACAACTTCTGTCCTTGGCAGGAGCCCTACGAGATGGAGGCGCTGCACTATGAGACCTGATGCTGAGAACCTGCCCTGTTGATAATCCTTAATACCATCTGCGGAGCATTAAACCTTCTGTGAACCTATAGGTGTGCACCACCACACCAGTAACACGAGGCACTTATGCAGGAAGAGCAGATCTCACTTTTGGGGGGGTTGGATAAGGGTGCTACATATAATATTATTAATTACATAATATATTGAAATTGCAACCTTTGTTTTACCTTTTTGAGTGGATCTGTTACAACATTAGACATATATTTATTTAGTTTACATATGACTGTTTAAAATTAAATTTCATATTTGTTTAATATTTACTCCTTCATTGTTAAAGAAATAATGTTTTAGATTGAAATTAATCTTAGAGTATAATTATAGCATAACATTTTCAATAGGGAATGCTTTGCTTCTATAAAACAAAATCGGTTAATCGTGAGAAAAATAATATGAGATGGAGAGGAGAGAATAATTGAGAGTTTCGTGACCTTGTGTGAAAATCCCATAACTCTTTTACTTTTAGCCTCACTGTTAATAAAAGAGAAAATAGTAGCATTATGGGGATACATGGTTGTTGTTTTTTGCCATGCCAAACTTGTCTCAAGACATTTTGTACAGTGTCCAAAGAATTTCCATTTCATGGCAATAGAACATGTCTAATCATCTATTCGTGGCAGTGATAGATTGAATCTCCTGAACAAAAGGGAGATGTTTTGGATGTTTTCCTTGGATACACTTACTGTACAGTAGTTCCACTGGGATCAATGTCGACTGGGAACTTCAACACTTTCTGCATTAATATATCCTTGTATGATTGTGTTCACATTTTGATGTACTCTCCCTGATTTCATATGTTTTTTCATGTTCATTGGATCTATTCTGGAGTAATTATCTTTCATAGTAGAGGATAGTTTAATATAAGACTCTAGTTTAGTTTCGCAGCATCACTTTCAGTTTCAGCATTAATATATAGATATCTTTATTTCTTTCTGAAATTCTAATATTAGACCACTTTCATGGTTATTATCTGGTAGGATAGTTCTTTATATAGGATTACTAGTTTAATCTTGCGGTAAATAAGTTTTTACATATGGATATCTTCATCCTTTGGAAACTACAATAATGAATCTCCTCTAGAGCCAATATGGTATTATACATATCCATCTCTGGGTTTTATTAGAGATCATCATAGATTATTTTTTTCTCTATTGATTTATTATTTATCATTCGATATGCCAGGGAATGGATGAGTATATACCATAGTGTCATTATTATTTGTTTGACATAATAGTTATTAAATCGATTTAGTTTTGAAATATTTTACAATAATTTCTAATATGTATTTTGGATTTAGTTATGGCTTTAGTTAATTTTTTATGTTTCAGTCGGTGGCTATTTGTTGCGTTGCATTTATATATTTATTTGTTTTTTTTTAATAGCATTGTTGAATTCTTATATGCACATCAAATTTATATTAGATATACTTTCTTAATGTTTTGTGTACATCAAGTCTATATCAGATACACTCTTTCATTTATAAGTGTGTTTGTAAATATATAACATACTGGACACCTAACAAGCTCCTATTAAACCCCCAAAATACCCACAACATATATATAAGCATATGAGTATCAGAGGAGTGCTACTGAGCATGGCAATATGCATTAAAACCAGAGACATAAATTTCATAAAACACAGACAAAGCTCAGTTTTTAGCACATCTAGTGAGACTCATACACGGTACAGTGCCTAAATATATATGGATAAATATCTAATAAGTAAATGGTCTTTTAGTTTGACATTTTTGGCCAAAATTGTTGTAAGCCCCTGAGCCAACGCCAAGGCAGACCACATATCAGGGGTCCCTAACGCTAATATAAATTCTTAATAACCTGTTTAATAACAGGAAGAATGATTTATAGTAAATCTGTCAATATTAGCTGCAAAGTTCTGTCTGACTGAAGCTTTTATTAACCTGTACTTTACCAGGAAAAGCACTCTGTATTAGAGATGTCACAGCCAAACTGCAAGCAGGCAAGTTCCCCTGAGTGGACGATGCTATGGAGTGAGCCCATAACCATTTAAATGTGGGAGGGGGTGAGCTTAAATTAAGTAGGAGGTTGCCAACCTCTAATCAGCCATGACTAGCTGGACAAGAATTGTAAAACATACTGGACACCTAACAAGCTCCTATTAAACCCCCAAAATACCCACAACATATATATAAGCATATGAGTATCAGAGGAGTGCTACTGAGCATGGCAATATGCATTAAAACCAGAGACATAATTTTTCATAAAACACAGACAAAGCTCAGTTTTTAGCACATCTAGTGAGACTCATACACGGTACAGTGCCTAAATATATATGGATAAATATCTAATAAGTAAATGGTCTTTTAGTTTGACATTTTTGGCCAAAATTGTTGTAAGCCCCTGAGCCAACGCCAAGGCAGACCACATATCAGGGGTCCCTAACGCTAATATAAATTCTTAATAACCTGTTTAATAACAGGAAGAATGATTTATAGTAAATATATAGACATATTTTAAAGGTATATTTTTCTCATAGATATAGAATATTCTATAATCCAAATTATATGCATGCTCCGATTAATTTTGCCACTGACATAATATTGTTATATTTTCCACAGGTACAGATTATTTGTTAATACAATGTTACCTAGTTCAGGATTTATATTTCAGCGAGGTGTTGTTTTTATGTTCAGAATTCATTAATGTTTTTATATTTTATGTTGGCTATGGGATAATGTCTGATATATTCTAATGTGGACATTTATTTTGTTCCTTATATATAATTTTTTGGACATTGTCATAACTATCCCATATCCAATTTTCATCATCTTTGTTTACATACCCGCAGTACCTTTGTCCCGTGCAACACATCCCCCACCTGTGATTGGGAAGGGAGGAGGTTACATCAGGTGTGGGGCGTTTTTCTATCTTTCAATGCTGATTGGACATGGGTCGGGAGTACTGTGGGCATTTTAGGAATTGTGTTTGTCAGTGTGTTTGTACTCTTTGATAAAGCGCGGTGACACGTGTAAGAGGTTTCACTCATGCTGTTTTTTATGTGCCATTAAAATCTTTTTTGTACGAGTAGAGAGCAGTCCGGTTCACATTTTTTACCCGAAGGCAGCTGCACCGCCTCTCACCACTTCATTCTAATGCTTTCTCTTACCCGGTAGGAGCACGCCGACAGTACTCGAACACCCACAGCATACAAAATGAGTAATCTCTTCTTTTTATATTCACTATACAACGGATTACCAGTCAAAAAGTCAAGATTTTGCAGACTCATACATTTACCATTCACGAAGGCTATTGAGTGTGCATATATGACGGCTTCCTAGGTGGTTTATGCCTAGAATCAGTGTCAATCACTGACTGCATGGGACAATTGAAACGGGTTTATTATACTGTCTGAAGGGAACTTATATTTGTACGTGTTGAATTGACCTCACAGTGTTTACAATATGGACATTCTTTGGGTAGCATCGCTGGGGGTTTTGCTCCCACTACTTCTCCTACATGACAAACTTGGAAATAAATAATTGTATGAGACATACCACTACTTTCCCAAACTTGTTTGCAAAAAGTATTTTTCTTTTCCTTGCCTCCTAAATATGTGTGCTTACAAAAGGTTTAGTCTTATTCGTCCTTCCTTTTCATGTAAATGCTGATTTGGGAAATATTTTTTGCCTGCCCTTTTATTTGAATTAGTATTGCTTATCCTCTCAGACAGTCCTCTGCAATCAATAAGTAACACCTGTAAAGTTTTCTTTGGATGCCAGTGTCAATACACAGTATGAATACCATTGATATCTGTTATATCCGAGGGCTGTTCACAACTATAAGGATGAATATTGCCTTGAGACAAATGAACCCATTTGTCCTGCTCACCTCTAAAACATTAAGTTACTGTCATTGTGAAAAATGATTTCTGAGTTTGCTTTAGGTGAAATCAATGTCTAGCATATTGTACTTTTACACAAAAAAAAGTCCAAAAGGAATAAATAGACAGTTTTAGTTACATTTGATTTATATCCCTGGCCCCAGTTGAGATGTGCATGGCTAACTGCTCAACCTAAAAGCAACCACACCATACAAAGACTGACACAATGAGTTACAATAAAGATTGGGCATTGTAAATCATTCATTTTCTGTTATACATTATGATAATGAACAATATGTGCTGTGGGTGTCATTAATTTTGAAAAGAACTATTATTTGAAAGGGACTTTGCCTGAGCCCAGATCTCCAGTGAGAATATAACCTTATATTCATTATATTTGTAATGCACTATTGTGTACTATTTATTTTATAATGCCTTGTTAGCTCTGTAAGTGTGACTTAAGTCCTGTAATGAGAAGTTAATGTATTAGTTCTGTCATGCAGTTTTACTTGTAGCATTATTTGCACCATTTTTTTTGTCTTTCCCTTTATTCTCCAGGCAGCATAGAGTATGGTGATGCTATTCATTACTTAAATTCATTAATTGTAAAGATGACCCTCTGCTACGTTCCGTTCAGTTATTCTGTTATCAGCCCATAGTAAGTAAAATTGAACAAGATACCTCTTTAATAGAAAAATAAACTGGGTGTTTTTTGTGAGTCAGTAGATACTTTAGAAAAACCTGAGTGGATACAGGAAGATTTCTTCTTAATTCAAACTTTACAAAGTAAAATATGTGTTGGCTTTTATCCTAAATGCCTAGCCAAGGATTACTTATCGTATCAAACTCTCAAACCTTTTGGAAATGTAATATTCAACTTTCAAACTAAATTTGTGTTATGTTCACATCCTCAAATGTATCCTTTTGGACTGGAATATGTGATTGCACCAGTAAATTGCTTTCAACAAGAATATTGCATCTAGGAAAAAGTTAAAGTTTATATGAAGTTATCTAAACTCCTCCTCATATCGAATAGGGACCTATTACTTAAAGCAGCAGTCCCCTCCAGAAGCCTTTATGAGTTTAACTCATACAGATATATATTTAAAACCAGAGACATAACATAAAACAAAGACAGAGCTCAGTGCACATCCAGTAAAACTTATACACGGTACAGTGCCTAAATATACATGTATAGATAACTATTAAATAAAATGGTCTTTTAGTTTAACATTTTGGCCAAATTGTTGTAAGCCCCTGAGCCACTACACGGCAGACCACATCTCAAGGGTCCCTAACACTAATAATTCTTAATAACCTGTGCATTACCAGGAAGAATTATATATAATAAATCTGTCAAAATTAGTTGCAAAGTTCTAAGTCTGATTGAAGCTTTTATTAACCTGTACATTTCCAGGAAAAGCGCTCTGTATTAGATTTGTCACAATCACACTCCAAGCAAGCAAGTTCCCCTGAGAGTGGGAGATGCCATGGAGTGAGCTTTTAACCATTTAAATGCGGCAGGGAGTGTAGGTGTCCTGTATGTCATACAGATATAGCATGATTTACTGCCGCATTTGTCTCATGGATTGCGTTTGCGTCCTCGATCATTATTTGGTTGCTCGCAGCTGACCCGCGAATGTGTCACGGCTGAGTAAATGGACTTTTAGCGTCGATTGCAATACTCCGTAGAAATTATAGTAGGTGCAAGTGTGCTAGTATCTCTTCAATATCTAAATACAATATACCGTATCCTGTTCCTTATTCCCATTAATTTCGTACGATAAGATATAGTGTGATACGTAATGCTATTTAAATGTAACCCACCACTTATTCCCATTAAAACTTCATATGACTTAAAAGTATTTTAAAATATGATTTTTTTTTAAATTAGATTCCAGTAAGGACTTTGTGAAAATGCAATAATACAAATATCTTTGCTCTACTTCCAAATGTCCAATCTTCTTCAAATGGCATCTTGTTTGTCTTGGCTGGCTCTTGAACATTTTCACTTGTAAAGAGAGAATGTTGTATAGTAATAATCAGGAAGAAATACAGTAGTGTAGTCAGGCCCTTCTCTAGGGGTAAACAGGCAAGGCAGTAATAACAGTAATGCTGCACGAAAATGGTGTTGATGCTCATCAGCCGACTAAACCTGCAAAACATGAATGAAAACAAGAATTAAACAATGTCTACTATATTACAATAATTCAATAATACAATGTTCTTCAACCACCAACTGACATCTAATTGCTGTCTCTTTTACATGTTCAAATGTAAAATACTGTAATTGTGAGATTTTTTTTTGAGAAGAACATTATAATTAAATGCCCTTATGGAATATGCAGCAATTTACATATTTCACAAAGTTTAGTTCATAGGACAATAAAATATTACATATTCAGTGTAGGAACTGCTAAACAGAATCTACCTTGACGTGGTTGACAGACTTTAATCATATTTTGATCAAAAGATGCAACCAAATGAAACCTTTGTTTCACAGACAGGTTCTAAATTTAAACATGTCGCTAGTATATTTTACCCCAATTTGGTAGGAGTGCAGGAATTGTTCTTTTTTTTTTGTTTGTTTCAATTTTTTATTGTTTTTTGCATATAGTATTACATTGTACATTTCTGACTCTTCAAGAAAGAGTGGCATACATATACGTTTGTAGTCACATGAGATCACATAACCGATAACATTTATGTTAATATAACTTATATAACAGTATTAACTGTATGGTTCCCCATACGCTTGTGGGTTGAATGAGAGTGACTTCTGGAATATAACTATGAGTTTGCCCACTCTTGGAATTCGTCAATTTTGTATTAAAGGATAGATTAAGAGAAAAGAATTGAAAGAAAGAGGGGGGAGGGGGTGGGAGGGGAATGAATGAGAGTGTAGACCAACAGTGTTCCTGCTTCTGTTCTGTTAGCCACCACGTCTCTTTTTATTTTTGTTTTTTCCCTACTCTGTTTTAGCTTAGGATGGGAACCATATGTCCCAAACTTTGTCGAATTTCTCCACTTTTTGAGAGAGTTGGGCCGAGAGAAGTTCCATTATTTTAACTTCTTTCAATCTTTTGTTTACCGTTTGTTTGGAGAGCGCATTGATGTTCTTCCAGGCCGCTGCAATTGAGCAGCGTGCGGCCGTGAGAATAAATCTAATCAGTTTGCCCACTGGGGAGGGGACCTCCTCAATAGGTTTTCCTAGTAGATATGTCACCGGGTCCAAAGGGATTCTCAGCTCCGTGGTTTCCTGCAGCATATTTTGGATATGTGTCCAAAATCTTTGTATTTTTGGGCAGAACCACCATATATGTGCAATATCTCCTCTCAGGCCACACCCTCTGCAGCAGAGATCTGGTGTGCCTGGGAAGATCTGGCTCAGCCTACTCGGGGTAAGGTACCACTGGAATAAAATTTTATATATATTTTCTTTCGTGGTCGTACAGATTGATGTTTTAGCTGCCGATTCCCAGATGTCCTCCCAGTCTTCCCTATCTATTTCTATCCGGAGATCTTCAGCCCATTTCAACATATAGTTATGATTTTGTGGGGTGGATGACAATGTCAGTCCCGTGTAAATCCTCGAGATCAGACCCTTCTGGTGCACCCCCTCTGTGCATATTCTTTCAAATTTTGTCGACAGAATCAAGTGGGCTTTTTTAGGTAAAACATTATTAAAGTTGGGATTCTTGGGACCATACCTAGAGGGCGTTAGAGCCCTGTATAGTCGGCCACTGCCTATGTCAAACTTCCGGGAGGGGACTTGACTCCTGTTATAATCAAAAATGGCACCAGACAAGGCTGCCCTCTGTCCCCGCTCCTCTTTGAATTAACAATTGAGCCACTGGCATCCACAATTAGGGAGGATGAAAATATTCAAGGTATCAAAATAGGGGAGATGAAAAATAAGATATCTCTCTTTGCAGATGACATTATATTGTCTATAGCAAACCCATTGATATCCTTGCCCAACCTCCAGCTACAATTAAATCAATTTGGCAAAATATCCGGGTAAAAAATCAATAACGATAAATCTGAAATACTAAACTTAAACTTGCCTTCCACAGAGATGGCAATATTACAATCCAAATTTAAAAACAATGGGCTGTCAATAATATTAAATACCTAGGACTCAAAATAACAAAATCATTCCGGGATCTCTATAAGAGTAACTACCCTCCGCTATTTGAAAAAATACAAAAAGAGGAATTGTTCTTTTGTTTTCCATATATGTAAGGCCAATCCTTTTACCAGCAGCAAACTTCAAAAAGCATGGTGATATGTTCAGTCTTCCCGAAATAAATAATGAAATAATACTACAAAAAAGTACTTAACTAAAAACATTTTCTATAAAACAGTATGTATTAGATTAACAACATTTTTTGTACACTTTTGTCATGGGAGACCAGAACTTTTAACACCAAAATTACCCGTATCCTGTGATTGATCAAAGCGAGAGATAAAATAAATTGTGGTTTATTTACAACATGAACATACACAGCTTGATTTACGAAATACTATGAATTAACACTTACTTGAATGGGGCAAAACGAAATAAGATGTTCCCGGAACGAAATTTTCAGAAACAAAGTCTCTTGGCACCAATTCCCAGGAGCGGGGTTGGTGCACAAACAGAGCAGCGAAATAGTCTTTGGCTAGTGGCGCCGCTCGCAACCACTTTTTCTCAGCCGAAGGTACGCATTGTTCCGCCATAGGATTGGTTCTGGATTCCCTAGTTCTTACGAACTATCGACTTAGGTTACGATGGGATTACGTTATGAATCCAACTCAGATGAATCAAACTTCCGATCGGCTGCACGGACTTTCAAAAACACCACAGTCCCATCTGTACACTCTGCAGCGAATCGTGGCATAAGAACTAAACTTCCCACCAATGGCAAGGTTGCCAGTACTTCATGGAACCGGGCAGAAGGGCTCCACGGGCATGCATGGGCTTTTCACCTGTCCCACTTAGCATACCTAACCAAGCCCACTTCCCTGGCGACATCTTGTCTCCCACCCCGGACATCTGGACATCTGCTAGGGGAAAGCTGTTTACATCACCCCCTCCCCAATTAGTACTTTAACATGGAGAGGGAGAGAGAGAGATATTCAGGACCAAGCGACCGGACACCCAGGCTACGAGGAATAGTGAAGCTCAACCCCCCCTGCAACTATAAGGATGGCAGATCGGCCCCCAATAACGAAGTTTTTTGTCACCTTCACCACGGCGGGTGCCTGCAGGCCATATTGAGAGGCATTCCAGACCCTGAAACAGGAGCTCCCCTTCTCCCAGTTCGATGTGAACTGCCCTATCCAGAAGGACGAGAAGGTGATGTGATGATGAGGAACCCCTACATCCCTGGAAAGGTTATTGCCACCCTCCAGCGGTGCTTTTGCACCAAGGTTAAGGAGCCAAGTCGGATCAACGACAAGTTGGGGTACTGGGTGGGAAAGTGGAGCATGGTCGTTCGCTTGTGGCCAGACCCAGAAGCGACGGACAGGAAGCAACGGACAGGCTGCAGTAACTCCCCCCCCCCCCAAGCTTCTCACTTGCTGGCAGCTCAGGGAGGATTTTCTACCCTGACCAGCCCCAGACCTGTGGGAACTGTGGGAACCTAGGGCACCAATGGAAACAGTGCACACCAAGGATTGTCCCCACCAAAAAACTTGTGACCTGTGCAGAATGACAACCCACATGTTTTGGGATTGTCAACTGAGGGTCAAGGGCTTCGCAGAAGTCGCAGCGAAAGGCGTGAAACCGGGCACCCCCCTGGAAACAACCCAGATAGCAGCCAAGAAGACCCCTGCAAACCAACTCGCAAAGGAAAAAGGTGGTAAGCAGCAGAAGGAGCAAAGGCAAAAAGAGGCCACCAAAGTAGTGCCCGCTGTGGCTCATAAGCCTTATATTCCTTCAGTAGCAAACCCAATCCCACCTCCTCCCACCCTCACCCCTGTAGCGGCACTCCCTCCCACACCCATTGCTGCTGCAACCCCCACCCTCCCTCCTGTCCACCTTCTTCCTCCTCCTCCCACCCCTGTCCCCTTGCCCCCCCTCCTAACCCTCCACTGCAGTCCCCCCCGCCCACCACAGGGCTGCAGCCCCTCCCCCTCTAACACCTTTCCCCAGCCCGAGGCTGTTGCACCACCCCCCTCTTCCTCCCTTGCTACAGATGCAAACCCCAGAGCCCAGAATGGAGCAGAGAAACAGGGAATAAAGAGGAGAGCCCCTGAGATGAAAATCCTGAACCAGGGACTGGAGTAAAAGAGGGCCCAAATGCAGATTGGCGACTCACCCACTTCCAGTGATGCTGACAGCGACCTGGAGGAGGAAGCAGAGATGCATGAGGCAGCCATTTTTGAAGAGCAGGTGGCCACCTTAGAACAGCCACCTAGAGAAATGCAGGAGATCGTAGATGAGCTCATAAGGAAGGGGCGGGAGACCACAAAGGCCCTCCTCAATGACAACCTCGGCAACAGCATGGACCTGCTGGACCATCTGTGTGAGGAAATCAGCACGGCCACCCAGGCCAATGAGGATGGTAACTAGTATCACTGCATGTCTGTCTAACCCTTTGTCCCCAAACTAATGGCGTCTTTTAACATTTTCTCCATTTACGTAAGGAGCTTAAGAGAGCGTATGAGACATGCCAGGGTACTAACCTTCCTTTCGTTACAGAAATGTGATGTGTATATGTTGCAGGAATTCTCAGTCCTATAGGCATCTGAGCGGGCAGTGGTCTCATGGCCCCTCCTACTGGTCTGAGGGGAATGGGTGCAGGAACCAGGTGTAGACATTTTGATCAGGGGGGAATGTTTCACTGTTGACTCTGTCCATGAGCTCGTCTGCGGCAGACTTCTGGTCATAGATGGTTCATGGGCAGGGGAGCCGCTTAGGCTCATCAATGTGTCGGCCTCCCCAGGAAAAATGAGCGCATGGAAATTTTCCAGCACCTGCGCCGTTGGCTCGCAACCTCCAGGGCAGTGGTGATGGGTGTGGACTTCAACTGCACAATTGAGGTGGGTGGGTACGTCCCCCCCAGCAAATTAGCAACGATGGACGTGACGTCCAGGCTACTCATGGCGATGATTAGGGATGCAGCCCTGAAGGACGTCGTGGGAGCGGGTGCCGCAATCTACTTTTGGTGCCACCCAAATGGTTCTGTGCGTTCTCAGATTGACTTCCTGTTCACCGCCAAGCCTTTACAGCATGGACAGCACTCCATGGCGCAGTACACTTCTCTGACAACAGAGCCATTCATCTACAGGGGTGTCTGGGAGGAGGTTTCCCCCCAGGGCCAGGATCCTGGAAGCTGAACTGCGCCCTGCTGGAAAGAGAGGAGATCGTGGAGGAGCTGAGAACAGCATACACAGCATGGAAAGAAGAAAAGGACTGCTTCCCCAACACTGCAGAGTGGTGGGAATTCACAAAGATAAGGATCCGTTGCTTCCTGCAGGCAAAAGGCAGACGCCTGGCGTGTGAGAGGAAGGGGGAGTTCGGGGGCCTGCAGCGCAAGCTACAATCCGTGCACAACCTGAAACGCTGCAGATGGGACGTGGATCAGGACCTGGAGGAAACCAAGGAGGGCCTGCCAAAGCATGTTGAGGAGGAATCCAGATGAATCATCTTCCGTTCCAAGGTGGTAATCTTGAGAGGGGTGAGAAATGCAATGCCTTTTTCTTCAAGAAACTTTACTCCACCCACACGCCCCTAAAGGAGCTGCGAGACAAAAATGGCAACGTGCAGCAGGGGAAGGAGAAAGTCATGGGAGTCGTGAAAGATTTTATAAGGTCCTCCCCAAAAGCATCAGACAGAGACCAAGCTGACAAATTCCTGCCAGGGATTACAAACACCATCAACACGGCAGGTAAAGCAGCTATGAACGCCCTCCTGATACTGGAGGGTCTCCACGCTGCAACCAAATCCTTTAAGATGGGTAGGACGCCGGGCGAAGATAGCATCCCAGCTGAACTATACATGAAGCTATGGGACCTGATCAGCCCAGACATGCTCGAGCTTTACAAAGAAATGGAAGCAGAGGGTAGATTGCCCCCGACGCTGAGGGAGGAATGCTGGCGCTCTTGTAGAAGAAGAAGGGGAGAGGTGCGACTTCAAGAACTGGAGGTCCATCTTGCTCCTGAACGTGGACAACAAGGTCCTAGCAAAAGTCCTGGCAAATAGACTAAAGAAGGTCATCCAACAAATCATCTACCCAGACCAGATGTGCGGCATCCCCGACCGCAGGATGGTAGATAGCCTCACCCTAATCAGAGACACAGTCCACTACATCAAAGACTGCCGTGTACATGCGGCCCTGGTCAGCCTTGATCAGGAGAAGGCCTTTGACCGTGTCTCCCATGATTTCATGGGCAGGGTGCTATGGGGGTATGGGATGGGGGAAATGTTCTGTTCTTATGTTAACCTGATGTACTTTGATATTTGCAGTGTGGCGATAGTGATCGGATGGAAGATTAACCCCTTCCCTGTACTCTCTGGGGTTAGGCAAGGCTGCCATATTTCACCTCTCCTTTTGGTCTGTTGTATAGAGCTCTTCGCCTAGTGCATCAGACAAGACGCAAGGATCAGAGGGATCATCGCGCCAGGACCCCAGAGAAGGGAAGTGAAGTGCTCGCTCTACATGGATGATGTCACCATCTTCTGGGCAGATAGCAAGTCGGTGAGGATGCTCGTCCAGACATGTGATAACTTCGGGAAAGCTTCAGGAGCAAAAGTCATCTGCGGGAAGTCAGAGATCAAGCTATTTGGGTGTTGGAACCTGACTGCTGACCCCTTGCCCTTCCCCATCAGAGCAAGACTCATCAAAATCCTGGGCATCTGGTTTGTGTGGGGAGTGAGGGCGCAGCCCTGAAGAGCTGGAACGAGAGGCTGAACAAGGTGAAGCAGAAATTTGGACTGTGGCGCCTCAGACCCCTCATCATAGAGGGAAAAAACTGGTGCTAGAGAATGAGATTCTTCCTTGTCTGCAGTACGTAGCCCAGGCATACCCAACTTCAAACAGAACCTGTCAGCAAATCTCCATGGCAGTGTTCCGCTATGTTTGGGGAGCCAAGATGGGGAGGGGCAAGCACGAAGTGATGTGCAAGGAGCCGCGCAAGTGGGGTAAAGGAAGTCCTAGTTCCAGGATGAAACTAGTAGGGAGGAGGCTCTAAGACAAACTTTCAGCATCCCTATCCAACATCACATGCCAGCAGAACCCCCTGCTCATTACTGGACATTATATCCAAATTTCGGCCAAAATCTCGGCGGAGTGACATCAGCGGGCTAGTCTCGCGTGACCAGAGGATCAACCAGGAAGTCACGGAGAAGGGCTGCAGGCAGAGGAGAACCAGCACGGCGCTTCTTGGCATTCTACGTGAAGGATCTATACAGCAACTCCAGGCAGCAGGACGGAGAGGATTATAATATCCTACATGCTTGTTTACATCTGCTACTTTGAAAGTAGCGATCTACTTTTGTGCATATATTTTAACTAAACGTACTTCACTATATTTTGTTTCTCTTCATTTCATTGCAGAATCATTGGCAAACCATACCCCCATTCTACTTATGCGCAAATTTATTATACAGTTAACAGTCATTTGCGCCGTTGTTTCCCCCTATCCCCATATATATGCTATTGTGTGTATCGGAACATTAGGCAGCAACTGTTAATATTTTGGATGTAAATTGAATCTTTTTGCGCACTTAGTATTCTATAGTATATATATATATATGGTGTTGTGTGTGTATATATATATTACACACAACACCTTTCCTCCCCCTCCCCCCCTCCCACCCCAAGGAGATTTTGCTGTTACGGGTGTACCTTGGTGCTGTATTGGCTCACCTGTATATCAGGAAGCTGAGTCTCCGCGTTGGTATGGGGAAGAGCAAGGGAACAACTTCTGATTCGCCTGGTGCAACACCTCCATCCTGTAGGGATCTGCCAGGGGCAGAGAGTGACCCCACAGGAACCCCTTTCCAGTAAGTCAGACAGGAGTCATGGAACTTTGTATCATTTATTGGCAGGCCAGCTGATTCCATCTCCCACGCAAGAGAGGTACTCTATGACACCCTGCTGATGATCACCTTCCCTCGCATCTTGCTGTTGCTTTGTCCCTGACTAGCCCCCCCAAAGGCTTGAAGCCCTTGGGGCTAGTTGTCACCCCATCACCCCCTGATGGGTTGAAGCAGAACCACCTCACTCACAGGCTGCAGTGGAGCAGGCTGCATCCTGGAACACACTCTTTAATTTGGGAAGGAAGCATCTTATATAACTGGGGGAGGGCTTATTGACTCTGTCCCAAAACTGGTCCGGTCTGAGGGTGGAACATACATCACCCCACGGTGCTGACACCACCCCTTCCCCTACAGGCATGCTGCTTCCAACTGTCACTAGCCTGCACCTGGCTATGGCTACAATTAAATACAATTAATAGTGGGCTGCCGGACTCTCATGCTAGCTCATGAGGAAGGATTTCACTCTAACACTGCCAGCACTTACCAGGACTTATGGAGACCCATAGCCAGGGGCACTAGGCTACATACATATTTTTTCAAAGTACAAATGTACTCATTTGTAATTGCATGCATAAGATCTAGGCAACTGTTTTGCTATATCTAAAAAAGTCAGGGGAGCGGGGGATGTAACACCATAGGAGAGGAAAAATGGACATAGAACAGTACTGTATGACAGTCTGAGTTTAGTAGTGTATAGAACCTCAAATATTATTACTCACAAACGTAAGAGTTATATGGTCATATCCAAAACTGTGGCAAATTGTTGTAAAAGTGGGTAGATGTACATTCAGCTCAGCAGGATCCAGGGAAAAAAAGAAAAGCAGGATAGTGCAGATGGTACTTTTTAAAAGAATATTTGATCAAAAAAGACCCCCTGCCATAAAGGCTTACATCAGGGATGATCTATTAAAACATTTATACGACACAATAATGCCGATGTGGCTCCCAGGAACCGGGTGAGTCGCGATTTCACCCACTCCAAGTCTCCACTGCAACCGCTGTCATCACTTCCGGGTTCGAAATCAGGGACAAGATGATGTGGCTGCCGTGGATGGCGTTTCTCCCAATACCGGTTCTCCGTTCAGGATCAGCTGCTTCACCGAGTGCTGGACTATGACTCAACATGTGTCACTCTCGCTTCCTCAGGAGATCTTCTCAAATGCTGGGTCTATATATATATTTTATAAAAGTACAGATGTACTCATTTGTAATTGCATGCATAAAGTCTAGGCAACTGTTTTGCTGTGGTCTGTCTAATATATTGTCAAGGGTTGATCTTAGGCTGGAGTGGATCCCAGTGGCAGGAACAGCAGAGAGCTTAATCGAGGTCACAAGCAGAGATTAGAGGCAGGTGGCAGATAGCGTGGTCGAGGGCACAAACAGAGGTCAGAGGCAGGCAGCAGATAGCATGGTTAGGATAAAAGGCAAAGGTCAGCAACAATGGAGCAGGACAATAGCAATAGCAGCAGCAAACACAGGAACCTCGTAGGAGCTGGAGAAACCAGTATAAACAGGCACTGACAGACAGGAAGGGAAAGTTTATATCGGCAGGCTGAGAGGTAGAATACAGGTGCAGATGTGTCAGGTTTCAGGGTCTGGAATATTCCTTGAGAGAGCCAGCAGAGCAGCAGCAGTCTCAGTGGACAAGCATGGGTACTGCAGGCTAGAACATAATATTACTCCCCCCTCTCAAGAGCGTTCTTCAGACGATCCTTCCTAGGCTTGTCTGGATATCTCTGGTGGAAGGCTCTGACTAGTCATGGAGCATGTATGAAATCTTTTGGGTTCCCAGGACCTCTCCTCTGGTCATAGCCCCCATCCCCAGTGGACCAGGTACCATAGTCTCAATCGGTGAAACCTGGAATCGAAAATTCTCTCAACAATGAATTCCTCTTTGTTATCCACTAAGACAGGATCAGGGCGAGGAAGGCTCCATCCAGGAAATGGATTCTCCCAGAATTGTTTCAGCATGGAAATGTGAAAAAACAGGTGTATTTTAATTGCCTCTGGGAGTTCTAATCTAAAGGACACTGGATTTATCAATGCAGAAATGCGACATGGCCCGATGTATTTTTGTCCCAATTTAATGGTTGGAACTTTCAATCGTAAATTTCTCGTTGAAAGCCAGACCTTATCCCCAATGTGAAACTCTGGAGAAGGTCTGCGGTGTTGGTCTGCTGATTTTTTGTACAATACTTGAGCCTCATGAAGTGTTTCGTTGAGGGTCTCCTGGATGTCTCGCAGAATCTCAAGTTTCTCCACAACTACCGGTATTGGACCCAAAGATAGAAAACAAGGAATGAAGGTAGGCTGAAATCCAAATTTGAGAAAAATGGACTCTCTTGTGTCGCTGAATGATGTGAGAGTTGTATGAAAACTCAGCTAGAGATAGAAAGCCAATTCAGTCATCCTGGAGATGGCAAACAAAACACCGTAAGTATTGTTCCAAAGTCTGGGTTCTCCTCTCAGTCTGGCCATTCGATTGTGGATGATAGCCAGATGATAAATTTAACCAGATTCCTAGAGAGGAACAGAAAGTTCTCCAAAACCTGTGAATTACACCTCCTATCAGATACGATCTCATCTGGAACCCTGTGAATACCTTTGAAGATCAATGTGGCTGTCTGGTCTGCTGAAGGGAGATTCTATGCAGCAATGAAGTGAGCCATCTTTGTAAATTAATCCACTACTACAAGAATGGTGTTATGTCCACTTGATCTGGGTAGGTCAACAATAAAATCCATTGATATGCACTCCCAAGGACGAGTATTAATCGATAAGGCTGTACCAAAGCCACAGGGGATGCTCGAGGAGTCTCGGTCCTAGCACAGGTCTCACACGAGAGAACATAGGGCCACATGCAGTAAGCGCCGATAAGGCTTTAATCTGCATTTTCCCGCCAAAATTGGATTTGAGATTCAGTAAGCGCCGATAAGTGGTCAAAATAGGCATTTTTTCTTCCAGATAAAAATTTATCGGCTTGCGGCTGCCGATAACCCACTTATCGGCACTTTTCGGCACTTTTTGAAATCGGCTGTATTCTAGTAGCCCCGATCAGCTTATCGGTGCTGATCGGCACTCAAAAATGGAGATTTCTTCGGCAATTTGTCCCGCCAACTAAAGTTGGCAAGTTGGAGGGGAGAAGGATCGGCAAGGTTGCCAGGACGGCACTTAGAAAAAATAGCTCATCTCTACATCAATGGAGTCAATGGAGCGGGGACTTATAACTTTATAGGAGTGTTTATGTTCTATTGCTCATAATAAAAATGTGCTTGGCATTACAGTGTCGATGTCATTCACTTCATCGTGTCACCGCTTACGTTTATTATTGGCAGAACATTGTACTTGTCTATGTTATGATGATTTGCGTGTCACATTAGTCTTAATGTTATGATGTGTCAAGGTAAACTCCTATAGTAAACTCTTAAAGGAACAGGTCACATAATATGAAACATGTTACTTAAGTGTGCTTCAAATTATTATATGATGTAACAGATTTCACACATCTAACAGATTCAGCGTATAGTCATGTTGGTATACATTAGAGAATGCTTTGAATGTGTAACGCATGATCAAATGTCAATGTAGCTGTTTGTTTTCATGTTTACATGTACTTTGTGACCTCCCACTTTTGATGATGTCCGCAATTGGACACTCAATAACATAGCATGTTTACATTGTACACGATGCATTATAATCACTTCATGCTAAGTTATACACAGATCTATAATAGTTACTCATTTTTACACGATTGAAACATAATCAATAGCAAGTATCCTGATGGCATTAAATTATGCATACTGTACCGACACACTTTATTCGAGCAAATACCCAGTATGTACCTGGCAGATACCTGGAATGCGCCGCTCCTCACCTCTGACAAGCCCTGTTGCGTTTGCCTTCCCAGCCTGGGTTCATGCCTGGCTGACGGGCGGCTGATCTGTTAAATGATAATGATTAGGATTTAATAGGCTGCAATGCTTCGCGTGTCTACCAGATGGCATAAATTCATGAATTGTAATGCAGTATATATATATATATACTGTGCTGTATTGCAGCCAGTGGGAATAAAATGCTTCAATCCCTGAATCTAAAATACCTCAATGCACTCGGGCAGAAAACAGTCACAAACCTCAATTCACCCGGGTATACCCGAATTCGTGGGACTAGCCGAGCTCGAATAAAGTGTGTCGCCAGTGTATGAACATTACAATTAGTTCATGTGAACATGTGACAATAACATGCGAAATTAGACATGTTGCAACGTAGTTTTTCAACGTCAATGTCATGGTTGTATCCTAATGAGATGACTGAGTGTTGCGTTCAGAAGTGGTACATGCATTACACATTCCATAAATACTTGCGAATAAATGGTTGTACAAAGCTTAACGTTACATCATTGTAAAATATCATGATTGCCTGGTGAACACACATAAATAATCCTTTTAATTCGTACTGGATACCCGTTTGGAGTTAACTACTTAGATATGTTAATGTAACACCTTGCACTTCATCAAGTCACCTGACATCATCACATAGGTATTTAAAGGAGGCTAATTACCTGCGCATTGACAGCTACAGACCTGAAAATGATGCGAATGTTTATGAGACGGAGGAAGATTCTATTGGAGGAGAGGCTGGCTGAGGGTCAAGATGTCACAGGCCAAGGAAGGGACAGGGACAGAGACAGGGACAGGGACGCAGAGAGGAGAGGGAGAGGGCAAGAAAATGAGAGGAGAAGAGAGAGGAGAGAAGTTGTGCCTCGTCCTCATTTGTACAGGGAGAGAACCATGTTAGATGGGATGAGTGAGGAGGAGATTATAAGTCGCTATCGTTTGAGTTCAGCAGCAATCTTAGCTCTTTATGAAGAGATACAGGGAGATTTAGATTTTGTGACAGCCAGAGGTCGTGCAGTCCCTGGGCTTGTTAAAATGCTGTGCTCATTACATTATCTTGCTTCATTCCAGACAACTGTGGGCATAGTGGGTGGGGTCTCGCAATCTACATTCTCGCGGGCCTTTCCCCAGTTTCTATGTGCACTGAATAGACGCGCTAGGAATTATATTAATTTTCCTACAGAGCACACAGAGTGGCTGGAAGTCAGGAATGGCTTTTATACCATAGCCGGGATACCATGTGTGATGGGTGCAATAGATTGCACCCATGTTGCTTTGATCCCGCCTAGTCAGAGTGAGCATGCTTACCGCAATCGTAAGCACTACCATTCACTGAATGTACAGGTGGTATGCGATGCCACGATGAAGATTATGCATGTGGTAGCCAAATTCCCTGGTTCCAGTCACGATTCCTCTATCCTGAGAAACTCATCAGTTTTCCATGCTTTCGAAGAAGGCTATTTTGGACCTGGTTGGCTGGTGGGTGAGTACATATTATGATGTGTTAAGAAACAACTCTAGTTTTTCTATGAACTGTTGAATGTAATAATGTTAACACAAATTGTATCATATTTGTGCATGATGGATTATAGGTGACTCAGGATACGGAATTAGGCCGTGGCTGTTGACCCCGGTGGCAAACCCTCAATGTGAAGCAAAGGAGAGGTATAACGTGGCACATATATCTACACGATCCATCATAGAGAGGACATTTGGGCTTCTGAAGACACGATTTAGGTGTTTAGATAGAACTGGTGGGGCACTTCAATATAAGCCTGCTAAAGTGTCAGATATTATAATTGCATGTTGCATTTTGCACAATCTGGCACTCTGCAATAATTTAGAAACCGACATACGTCAGGGCTCGGAGGAGGTGCATCCCGTAAATTTACCAGCTGACACTGAGCAAACAGCCAGAATGTCATAAACACATACGTTTCATGTAAGCAAATACATATATGTTCATAGTACTACATAGATGTATTAATTCATTGTAATGATAAATACATGTGTCCAAATACCATTCACTTAGGAAACAGATGAATATGGTTCTCACACCTTACTCTTCTCTGCTGTGTGGACAATTGCATGTGGCACCGGTATGTCATTCATCAACAGGTTGTAATATACTTCTTACCACTAAAAGGTGTTGTGTGTACGTGAGGAAATAATGTGTACTAAATCTATATTTTCTGTACATGCTCTTTTTGGTTATGCATACACAATAAACCTACTATGTCGATAGCCAATAGCTAGAGCAGTATGGTTACATACTGTCCCGGCACAGCTTATTCTAACTAAAGATGCGAGCTATCCGGGACATGCAGCGGGCTAGCAGCGGGTCTATTCTCCGGTTTGAAACCGGAGTTTCCTGCGCTTTCCCGCGCTTCAATAGATAAGCGCTATGGCGCTTACTATTGAAAGCGCATGAGGCGCAGGAAAAAACGGCCGAAACCCGGCCAGGTTTCGGCCGGAGACAGCCGCGCAGCGCACGCGTTTTTTTAAAACGCGGTGCTGGCCGTGTTAGAATAAACTCTGCCGCCACTGTACAATTTTTCTTTTGGAGTGTGACATGTGTGTCACAATGATGTGTAGACTATTGTGTATTTAAGATCATATTTGACGTATTCTAGATTTTGTTTATTATCACATACAAAATTGTCACTTCTGTGTGTTGCTTACCTTAATGAACATGTCATGACAATGATTTATATTCATTCATGTTTTCTTTTTCAAGGTATATCACTCCAAGGACTGCTCATGGTATGTATTTGAATTCACATCTGTCATAAGATGTGCAAACCTCGATACAGGTATAGTTACAGGATGTATACAGAGAACGTAATGAAAAAGATGTGACAATTGAAATATATCGTTTCTGTATTGTGTCCGTGCGTTTATCTACACTTGGTGGTTATTGTGCAGTGTTTTTTAAAATCATTACGTACATTACATAACATGTAATTTGGGCAACGTAACAACATCCATTCATGCACATGAGCGATGTTAACACTCAATGCATGTTTGTATGAAAATACCCAAATGTGTTAAACATCATTAACATTGCAATGTATGTGATTATTTCTTCTCTCACTTCATCTTCATGTTGATTACTACATTGTCACATGTGTATGTATAAGTGAAAGATGTGTGTTGATTTGACGTTCATCTAACATTTGTCAAAATGTTAACACCATTCCAAAGTATAGTTCTTTGGATTCACAACTTTTCCTAAATCATTCAACACAATGACAATGTTGTTAATATAATTTTTATTTCATTCACGTTAGTTATTCATAATGATCATGATCCTTTATAAGTACTGTCAACATATGAACATAAATGAAGTAGACATTTGCATACGCACACATTTCAGCAACATAGTGTGTGTGTGTGTGTGTGTGTGTGTGTTTTAGTTTTTGTGTGAGGCATTTATTTCTACCAGAAATAATATAAACCAACATCATAATGTTGCTTTTATCATCGGCGTCACTTAGCTATGTATGTGTTGAACGTTTAATAATAACACAAAACTATAGTTACTCGTGTGAATTAAATGTACACACAAATGTTCATGGTTTAATGATCTGTACCTAACATTCCTTAGCTCATGCATGTTAGGTTACCACTACAACTTAGGTGATAATATAACTTTCACACGACTAAAAAGTTTATATCACCTCACTATTGTTATTGTGTACGTTCAGATACAATGTCTACGACTTGTTACACTGGCGACACACTTTATTCGAGCTCGGCTAGTCCCACGAATTCGGGTATACCCGGGTGTATTGAGGTTTGTGACTGTTTTCTGCCCGAGTGCATTGGGTTATTTTCCAGGCAGGGATTGAAGCATTTTATTCCCACTGGCTGCAATACTGCACAGTATATATATATATACTGCATTACAATTCATGATTTTATGCCATCTGGTAGACACGCGAAGCATTGCAGCCTATTAAATCCTAATCATTATCATTTAACAGATCAGCCGCCCGTCAGCCAGGCATGAACCCAGGCTGGGAAGGCAAACACAACGGGGCTTGTCAGAGGTGAGGAGCGGCGCATTCCAGGTATCTGCCAGGTACATATTGGGTATTTGCTCGAATAAAGTGTGTCGGTGCAGTATG